>NW_017731591.1:2160978-2284240 GCF_001890085.2 Hipposideros armiger
CACACACCCCTTACCTACACAAGATAAGAGGAGATACACCCACATGCTTCTAGTGGTTATTTTTGAGTGGTGGAATTATAAGTTTCCATCCTTTTGCTTGCCAGGGTGTTCTATAATTTATATAATGAATATATGGTACTTTTATTTAATCTTAAACTATGCATATCAAGATTCCAAAAGAGTTATATCCACCATCACAGGATTTTTTTCATTCTATTTTTAAAAATAAAAGGCTATACGGTAAAGACTACTCTAACACCTAAATTTCTGTGCAGATCTGAAAGCCACTGAGCACAGTGAGAGTGTTACACCTTCCTAGAACATTCACGATTTAATTGCTGATGTATATTCTTCATGCTCATCTGCAGAAGCATTATTAGCTCTGTATTTTATAAATAAGGCTCTCACTTGTGGCAGTGTTGAGCTAAACTATAAGAACTTGGAAAATATTTTAATTTAAAAAAATGTTTATCCTTCTTAACTGCTGCTTTTGGTACTTTATAATGACCTCAATTATATTTTATTTTTGCAGTCACTACCTACAAACATGGGAAAGTTCAAGAAAGCCAGTTAGGCAGTCTCTCATTCACAGAGTGCTTGCAGCTCTAGTGTGCATGTCTGCTGTGTCGACACCTTGGTCAGGTGAACCATGGCGGTTCATGCATTCATCAATAAATGCACATACTATGAGCAACCTAGAGTGACCTTTATAGGAAAAGAAGGTTTCTACTTAAATGGAATTCTAGCTGCCTAGAACGATGAGCAGCAGCATCCCATCCTAGTTGAGAGAACTCACAAGCCAGCCTACCAGCGGTAAATATTGGGTTGTCGGAAAAGTCATGATTCATTTTTGCAACGAAAAACATAGAAAAAATATGTCATGACTTTTCTGACAACCCAATGTCAGCATCGTGTGGACTGGGGCATCTCACTTAACCTCTGAGGATAATAACTCATCTACACAATTGGGTCGTTTGGGGGAACAAATGAGATACATTATGTGTCTTGCATGTAGTAAAAGCTGTGTTGTCATAGTTTTGTTTCCTTTAATTTTTGTTGAATTTCTATACAATACTCTCTCGCCATCCAGAAGAAATATTGGTGATTAGAAAAATGAATTTAGAGAGTCATGACATTTCAGAGCTGAAAGAAAACTTACTGGTCACTCGTCGTATTTAACCAAATGCCGACCAAGTGTACATTGAGGGGCTGAGGGCGCAGGGATACAAAGTCAAATCACTTGGAAAGTTTGCAAACATGATTAAATCCCAGTTCATGACCTCGTGACCAGTGTCCTTAACAGTGAACGCCGACTGCTGCCTGTTCATCACTGTTCAGACGTTTCTTCAGCGGCACCCCCTGTCTGCCAAGTGCTCCGCCGTGTGGGGGACATGGGGGCGGATGAGCTGGGTCACGTCCCCTCTCCGTGTCTGCCATCGAATGGGGCAGGACGAGTGCTCTTGTCCATCCGTATCAGGGCCAGGGGTCGTGTGACGGGGACAGTGAGCAGGTCTGTGTGGGGCTTGTTAAAGGCTTTACACGAGATAAGACTCGATCATAATGGCGAGTGAGGATTCAGAAAGCGGGTCTGTGCGTCTGAAGCATTAGGTATGAAGAGGAAAGTCTACAGTAAAAGACAAATGTAAGAGACACTGACCACATGGTCAAAGACTTTGTATCCATAACGTGTAGTTTTTACTTTTTTCTAGAGTAATCAGAGGAAATAGATTAAATACAAAAAAATAACTATTTAGGCACGTAGTATCAGTAATGGCATTTAAAAAGAAAGAGCTGGAGTTCAGATTAAAAGAATTCACTGTATATAAGCAAAATGAATGAGTACAGATGGGTATCAGAAACAAACTTCATAAAATTATGTTTTTGAGGATTTAGAATGTGCGCTAAAGGCATCAGGGCAGGGCAAAAATTGTAAGGTTACTAACAGAAGAAAGGGATGGGCTATCCGGCTGGTCCACTTCCGGTACAGTAACGCCATAGAACGAGGCAGGGTCCGCTGAGTGTTAAGTCTGGAAGGCTATGATCAACAGACCCTGGACTCAAACACATTGTCTTGAAAAGCTGAAGGCAAACAAAACAAAATCTTGGATACATAAAAATGCAAGAAATAAACTAGGTGGCACTCCTGAAAAAAATTACCCAAGGGCAAATTTCAAGCAATCCAATAATGAATCAAAATAAAGAGCACACAAATAAAATGTAGTAAAATAAAAAAGATTGAAGAGGAGCAACTTAATATAAAACTAAGTGCAAATGACTTCTGTAATTGTGGATATAAAATGATTTTGTCTTAATGAAATAAGGAAAACATGTAATATTTGGATATAATAAAATAGTCAAATAAACATATAAAATAAACCTTAAATCATACCAAAAAACCCCCAAAAAACTGGTAGTTCAACAGCACTAGGGTGGAGAGTGTGAAAGAGAAATTCATCCTGACACTGATAGAAATGTGTAATTGTAACAGTTAGTAGAATTGAAAACTGGCTTTTTATACTGTTAAAGGATGACACAACCACCACTGAAGAGCTGTAAAGAATTAGCTAAATGTGTTATTTCTTACAGTGTTGGTCATCAAGACCAGTCTCTCCAAGCAGAGCACACTGCTAATCCTGGATGTGGTTTTTACAAAGCATGGTGTCGCAGACTGGTGGGTTTTCAGAGGTGCACATGAGATGAAAGTATCAGTAAAAGCATCCTTACTTGGGTCAGATTGCTTTTAATTACTTGGAACTCAACGGCATGTATATTGGAGTGAATCTGTTTCTGATTGACTGACTTATGGTAGCAAGGGGCTGTTATTGATACACTGGCTTATAGTATGTCATTGATCAATTGAAGTTTTAAAACTGATTATGATGCTACTTGTACCATGAGTACAAAAAAGTCCATTTTTTTCCTAAGTTTGTGGGAAATTTTTAGGCTCAAAATCTACGAAGTTATTAAAAAGAAAAAAAAACAACAAATTAGATTGAAAATCTTAAACATATGAAGAAAGTGTATGAAACAGAAAACACAAAATAATTGACATATCAAATATTTTTGTTACTTTCATTGGTAATGAGGTAAATATTCTTATTAAAAGAAAGTGATTCTGATCAGCAGGGGAGCTGCAGGTCTGGAAATGGCAGAGACAGCTGTGTCGTATTAATCCTGTTACCATTAACATGCATGAATTCTGCACAAGTTATTAAAGTCTTTGAGAGTCAGACAAAAAGAGGCAGAAGCTATAAAGAACACAATTTTTTTTCCACATTTCAGTATTTTTATTTAATTGTTTTTAGCAATTTATGTATCTCCCCACCCTTTCTTTTAAGTTAGTGTGACAATTTTCAATAATAAACTACTAAAAGAGAAGCTTTGGTCAAGAGTGGAACGAGGGCCGGCCGAGTGGCGCATTGGTTAAGAGCTGGCTTGGGATGCTAGAGGGCCCCGGTTCGGATCCCACATGAGGGCCAGTGACACTGCCCTCTACAGCTAAGATGCTGAACAACAGCTCAACCTGGAGCTGGGCTGCTGTGAGTCGCCGGAGACTAGGCTGCAGCCCCTGTGGCAGTGGGTTGCCATGAGCTACCGTGTGTAGCCAGCAGCCAGCGTGAGCGGCCAGCAGCCAGCGTGAGCGGCCGTCCAGAAGCCGGTGACTGATCTGCCTCACCCAGGAAGAGCGCAATGATGGTGCCAACTTGGGCCAGTGAAGCAACGTCCTCCACAACTAGACTGAAGAACAAAAGGACAGCAACTTGTCTGTTCCCTTCCCCCCATTTCCCAGCCCTGTTCCCATCCTGCCAATTCCCCAATAAAAAAATAAAAAAAAGAAGACATGGTTAAAAAAAAAAAAGTGGAACGAAATAGCAAAAACCAAAAAAAAAACCCCAAATAAACCAAAAAGACAAAACAAAGAAAACAAACAATCCAATCACTGCTGCTTTTAAAAACCAACAGTTTCACCAATTATATTAAAACAAAAACACACAAACAATATTTGCAAGCTGTGTGTCTTCAGTGTTTCCTTGCAGCGGGCTTTCCGCAGGGTCGTGCAAATGGCGGAGCTGCCCACGGGGTTTGCCAGCCAGTCATGCTGGATCTGGGAGGCGCTCTCAGCTTCACATCCGAATACTGTGGATGGAAAACTCTAGGGTCTTGAAATTCCAAATTGGCATGGCTCCATCGATGCCAGTAGTGCAAAATTTGCGACAGTCTTGCTTGTCCACCTCATAGAGACTTGAGTGGTGCTGTTCTGGTGCCGGGTCTCCAAGGCTGTGTCGCGGTCCTGCGTGGTGGCTGGTGGCCCTCTTGTCCATGTTGCGGAAGGTTCCGTGGCAGACACGTTGCGCTGGATGCTCTGTTTTGGAATGTCTAGCTTGGAGACGAAAGTCAAGTAGCCACGGTCATCGTAGTTACACAGCACTGGGCAGCAGTCATGGCCAGCAGCCACGACGCTGTTCTCCGAGACAAGCGACACGCTCAGGAGAGGCAGGAACTCCGTTTTCAGAGTTCAGACCCGCGCGCTTCTTGAGGCATCGGCGACAGACACGGTGCTGTCGTGGCTGACCCAGGCCAGTCGGCTCCCACTGGCGGAGAAGCTAACCCCATGCACCCAGCCACCAGTGCCACTGCCACCAAACTCTGACATCAGCTGACCAAAAGGCATCTTGCTGCCCCAGGGCGTACTGGCTGGCTTTTCGTCCACTTTTTTAATGTATGCAGAAAACACTCTGCATTTGAAATCACACGATCCTGCTGCCAGCAAAACATTGTTGGGATGCCAATCCAAGCTGAGGACAGTGGAGCGAACTGGCTTTTTAATGTGCCTGCTTACCCACCAGTCATTTTCAGACTCGAAGTAACAAACGGAAATGAGTCGTGCTCCACTTCCCACAGCAAATTTATTCTCTAGTGGGGACCACCTGACAAAAGTGGCTGCGCGATTAATTCTCAGGATTACCAGGGTGGGCTTCCAGACACCATCTTTCTGACTCCAGACATAGGCATTGCGGTCTGCCCCACAAGTGACGAGGTGGTCGCTCTTGGGAGCCCAGTCAACACCTGTGAAGTGTCCGTTGTGCTCCTTGAATTCATGAGCTTCTACCCACTGGCTCCCGTTCTCCTTATAGATGTGGACTTCGTGATTATTAGGGCTAAGTGCAGTCTGGGTACGCTCCCTGTTCCAGGCATGACAGGTGATTGGCTCTAATAAAGATTGATGCAGGGACGTTATTCTCAGTGTTTTCAAAGGATAGAAAGCTGGAGTCGGGGCAGTCCCAACGGGCTTGGAGCGGAGAATTCTCGGACTCTGGTCAGTCGACGCAAACAGGCTCCAACCGGCGCGGGAGGAGAAAGAACACAATTCTTGAGAAAGAATGCCATATTTAAACAGCCTTTTCCTTAAAAGCATTTCCTGGTTTTCTATCACAGAATGAGATTAGAGTTCAAACAAAAGTGGGCTGAAGAGACGAAAGCCAGGGGCTGGTATGCTGCAAGCAGAATAGCAGAGCGTGGAGAGACTCCAGGAAAGGGGGGAGCCCCGGCGGAACCCCGCACTCGGCATGCAATGCCTCCCGATTCCGTGGACAATCCTAACGAGTATGTATGCAGAGGGGGGACTCACACAGCCTGGGAGAAAGGGGTGCACAGGAGGCAGGGGCGCCAGCAGTTGTTGGGTCGAGTTGGCAGAGCTTGTTGAACACTGTGCCTTCCCTCTGCGCCGAGTAGGGCCCTGTCTTACAAGTTAACCCAGAACTACCAAGTATATATTTACCAGTAAGGGTAAAACCGAAATATACCCAACCCTAGCTAAACCTAAAACCCAGGCTTTGCAGGATCAAGGTGCTCTACCGGGAATGATCTACCCGCAAGTGTCAAACTCTAGATTGTTGAGAGGCAGATAAGACCCAGAGGCTCTACAGTACATCATTCACAATGCCAAATAGAAAATAAAAATTTATTACACATACAAGGCATGAGAAAAATATGGCAAATGACCTGCAGAAAAAAAAACAGCCAATAGGAGCCAATCAAACGATGTTCCAGATGGTGAATTTAGTAGCTATTGTAAATAGGATTAAAAATTTACAAGAGAAGACAACAGAATTAATAAAGTGATGAGAAACCACATTAGAAAAATTGTACTGTCAAAGCCAAGAGAATACTTTTTTAAATTAAAGTTTATTGGGGTGACAGTGGTTAGTAAAGTTACCTAGATTTCAAGTGTACAATTCTGTAATACATCATCTATATATCACACTGTGTGCTCACCACCCAGAGTCAGTTCTCCTTCCATCACCATGTATTTGATCCCTTTTACCCTCATCTGCCACCCCCTCCCCCCTGACCCTCTGGTAACCACTCAACTGTTGTCTGTGTCTGTGAGGTTTTGTTTCTTCATTTGTTTGTCTTGTTCCGTTGTTGTTTTCCGTTTTATATCCCACATATTAGTGAAATCATATGTTTCTCGACTTTTTCTGTCTGACTTATTTCACTTAGCATTATAATCTCAAGATCCATCCATGTTGTCGCAAATGGCACTATTTCATCTTTTCTTATAGCTGAATAGTATTCCACCAGGTATACTTAAATATACCACATCTTCTTTAGCCAGTCATCTTTCTTTTGACACTTTGGTTGTTTCCATGTCTTGGCCGCCTTGAATAATGCTGCAGTGAACATTGGGGTACACATCTTTACAGATAAATGTTTTCGGATTTTTGGGGTAGATACCCAGGACAGGGATTGCTGGATCTTACGGTAATTCTATTCTTAATTTTCTGAGGAACCTCCACACTGCCTTCCATAGTGGCTGCACCAATCTGCATTCCCACCAACAGTGTATGAGGGTTTCTTTTTCTCCATAACCTCTCCAACAGAAAATACTATTTTAGAATTTGAAAAAAAATACAATATTTGAAAATTTTGGATGGACTTAGAAAATTGGTCATACCAAAAGAAAGGGTCACTGAACTTGTAGAGGTTATTAGAAATTAAACACAAAATAATTATTGAAAGAAAGTAAATAGAACCTCAGTGACACACAGAACAATATCAAATAATCTACTTCATGTGTAATTGGAATCACAAAAAAACCAAAAGAATCAGACAAAAAATATTTGAAGACATAATGTCTGAACATTTCCCAAATTCACTGAAAAATATAAATTTACAGATTCAATAAGTTCAGCAACCCCTAGATAGTAGAAATACAAATGAAAGAACATCAAAAGTGAAAATGACGAAAACCAAAGATAAAATGTTAAAAGCAGTCAGCAACAAAAGAAACATATTTCTTTGGTTCATATTGGAACAGGGATAAATATAATGGTTGACTTTTATCAGAAACAAAGGAGTTCAGAGATACTCTGTTGCCCCCAAAATAAGACCTAGCCAGAAAATAAGCCATGGCATGATTTTAGGTGCCAAAATATGACACCTTGGCATACTGAATATTTTACACTGAAGGAGTTTGTGGAAAAGGCACCCTTCTCCCTGAAACAAGTCATAAAACCCTCATGTGAGCGGTGCGTGCCCCCCACATCCTGGAGGAATCATGCTATGGCTTATTCCCTGGCTCGGTCTTATTTTCGAGAAAACACAGTAGTACAATAACATCTTTAAAATGCTGACAGAAATTAAAAAAAAAATCTGTCAACCTAGAAGTCTATATGCAGCAAAAATAATCTTCAAGAAAAGGTGAAATTAATGTATCGTAAGATAAAGGAAAGCTGGGAGAATTTTCACCAGCATGAAAGAAATGCACTAAAAGAAATGCTAAATATAAATTTTAAAGTTAAAAAATTAATGATACAAGATGGACAATAATACCCAAAGGAAGAAATGCATAGCACCAGAAATAAACATATATGAGGTGTGACAATTAAGTTTGCGAGGTCATCCTAGAAAAAGTGCGACATACCTCACTGCTGAATATCACTACAGTCACCTTCGAAGTACTCCCCTTGGGAAGCTATGCACCAATGCTAATGCCTCGTCCACCCTTCAAAGCAATTTTGGAACTCTTTTTCTGGAATGGCCATCAGAGCTGTTATTGTATTACCCTTGATGTCCTGAATGTCATCTAAAGGTCTTCCTTTCAGTATTTCCTTTATGTTTGGGTAAAGAAAGAAGCCATTGGGGGCCAGATCAGGTGAGTAGGGAGGGTATTCCAATACAGTTATTTGTTTATGGGCTAAAAACTCCCTCACAGACAGTGCCGTGTGAGCTGGTGCATTGTCGTGATGCAAGAGCCATGAATTGTTGGCGAAAAGTTCAGATCATCAAACTTTTTTACACAGCCGTTTCAGCACTTCCAAGTAGTAAACTTGGTTAATTGTTTGTCCAGTTGGTACAAATTCATAATGAATCATCCCTCTGATATCAAAAAAGGTTAGCAACGCCATTGCAACAAGTTCATGAACTTAAATGTCAGACCTCGTATATACTGAGTGTTAAAATTAATAGTTTTTTCCTTTCTTAAAATGTGTATACATTTTTTTAGCACACTCTGTATATATAAGATGTATAGTATGGACTATATATAGGTATATTAGGTATAGTTTCATTTAATAAAGTTTGCTGACGGGAAAAATTAACTTGTAAAAATCAGAGGAGCGGCTCTCCTGGGAAGTGAGTTAAGTGGAAAGTGTTAGAACCATGAAGAAAAAGTTTCTGTGGTAATGAAAACATTTTCTCTTTTGAGTGGTGTGTTTATTACACATCAAACTCGCCAAATTGTGTATTTTAAAAATATGTGTTTTACTGTATGAAAACTATACTTCAGTGAATGTGCTTAATTTTAAAAAATGATTCTTGGATGTAGTCTAAATGAATATATACACAGACACACATATACATAAATAAACTATATACTTTCAACAAGATACATGCATAAAACAAAGTAGACTAGAAAGATCAGAAGGAAAAACATGCGCATATATATATATATATATAGTATAAACACAATAAAAACAAAGCAAGGATTCCAGTAATACTATGAAAGTTGAGTTCAAGGGAGCCTTTTAAATAGATAAAGAAGCTCTTTGATTGGATCAGTGATATAATCCACAAGTATAAAACAGTGATGAGTTTTTTAAGAAGTGATAACCTGTTATCTAGATAAATAAAATAAGTACTTAGACATATAAGGAGGAATAGAAACATTGTCATAGAATTTTTTAATATATTCTGTCAGCTTCTGATAGATGAAACACACATTTAATTGAAAAGTTTTTACATAGTCTTTGATAGAGCAAGTAAACAAAAAAGTCTGAGTAATATATTAACAGGAGATATTTTATGTATAACTGTATTTCAAATCCTAAATTCTGTATAAGTGCCGTTCCTTCTTTTCAAGAGCCCATGGGACATTTTAAATGATTGCTCATATATCAAGCCATAAAGAAAACATCAATAAATCCCTAAAAGTAGAAATAAATCCAGCCACATTCACTGCAATTTACTACTGTACAACTACAAACTAATAACAAAAGTTATATCTTAAGTTGATTTATTTTAAGCTACACGCCTTCCAAGCAATTTTCAGGGGAAAGAACGTGCTCCGTGCCTGGATAATAGTCACTGCACAACACAAAGTGTGAGTTTTGAAAATATACCTAAGAAACAAAAGGACTCCATTCCAAAAGGGAAAATAGACATTCATTATTAACATTAAAATTATGTTTTTTCATCTAAGTTAACTCTTCGCTTTGCCCCAAAGTTGATGCTACTATTAATACAAACTTAGGTTTTTACTAAGTAATGAAGGAATCTACTTAACATGACTAGACGACCTGATTCTGATGAATCATCTACCACTCGGACTAACATTCTTTGAAGACATTGAAAATAATTAATATTTATTTTTTTAAAATTCTGAGATAGGAAGTCAGTTTATTGCCAGGACCTAAAGTTATGTTTAGATCAAAATCCTAGTTCCAAAAGTTTGATAGGTTTCGGATGGGGGATGAAATTGTAGTCGTTTATGACCCATCAATTCTCTGATGGCCTGAGAGGAATGAAAAATATCCTCTGCCTTCCTTTATAACGTGGACGCCTCAGCTTTAAAGTCAATCTATACCGACAGGCAAACTGGACGTAGATATCGCCTCTGTCATGTGTAGACAGTGATCTGGAGTGTCTACCACCATTTGGTGACTAATCACCAGGAATGAAGAAAGAACTGTCCCCGAGAGGGCGTGTGAGGGCACTGTGGGCAGCCGGCCGGGGCCTAGGAGTCCTCCCTGTATGGAGCCGGCCAGGGAGCCAGGCTGGAGCGGGGAGCCCGCATCTCCTCTAACACACAAGCCTCAGGGACGCTGCATGGGGGCCAGGCTTCTGTTAGCACACCGCAGGCTGGCTTGCTCTCCCGTGCTTTTTGGATGAGTTACAGTAAAACAGCAAACATTTTGTCTGTGAAAACAAAATGCTACAGTATAAAGAAGCATTATCTGAAGACTCCCAGAAAGATCCCTGATGATGATTTACTAAGAAGTGTTAAATAAAACGGGCACCTCCTTTTGGCTGCAGGTAGAAACAGACTCTAAGAAACTGTAATGGCAAGAATTTTCAGGCAGTAGATTGAGCTGAACTGGAAAATGATAGGGGAAGGGTCTAGGCAGTAGTAGGGTTTCAGTTGGAGGCTGAAGAGCATACAATCAACAGCGTGCAAATCGAATCAGTGATTTGGGGAACCCTGTTGAAAAGAGCCACCAGAATACAGCATCAGGACAAAGAAATTTAATCTACACGTGAAAAATAAAAGAGAAAGATACTAAGAATGTAGCACGAGTAGTGGTATTAAAAATCTGAGAAATATTCTTGTCCTCTTCCTTTCTCTCTGCCTCATCCTCTCTCTCTAAAACAAGGCCATCCATTCTCTTATATAACCAAAGTGAAATAAGTGATCAAATTCATAAAATTTGTCATTATACATTAGTAGATAATACTACTAATAAAGTTTTTATTCAAGTTTACCAATTGTCCTTTATAGGACTTTTCACCCATTTTGGACTAATCCAGGTCCCCCATGGCATTGAGTTGTCATGGTTCTTGAGCCTTTAATCTGGAATAGTTTCTCATTCTTTCTGTATTTCATGACATTGACATTTGAAGAGTACAGGTCAGTTGTTTTGTAGACTGGTCCTCAGTGTGGGTGTTTTTAATGGAATGCAATGGAGGCAGTGCTGTGTGCTTCTCAGAGCCTCACACGGAGAAGTGAATGCTATCAGTTGGCGCATCACCAGTGATGTGAACTGCGTCTCTTGGCTGAAGGTGGAGTCTGTCAGATTCCTTCACTTTAAAGTTACCATTGCCCTGTGTAATTCCTAAGTAACCTGGGCAGATATTTGAGACTGTGTAAATATCCTCTTCTTATTAAAATTAATCTAAAGGTTTAGTCTTGCCTGTAATAATTATTAGCATGATGGCTGCAAAATGGTGATTTTCAATTTTATCATTCTGCATTTATTGGTTGTTACTCATTCAGCTAAGAGAAAAAGGTTCTCATCCCCATTTGCTTTATTTACGTATTTATGAATTTACTCATCAGTAGTTTCATGGATCATTTTTATTTCAAGGGTTATAACTCATTACTCTTATTAATTTTATGGTTCCCAGTATATCTGACCGGCCAGTGGAGACACACAGGTACCTCTTTGCTGTTTTACTGTTTATCTACTTACACTTCATAAATTTTATGCATGTACACATGCCGAAGCTGTGAGGTTTTTTAATGAGAAGTTCTTAACTTTGAGGAAATGTAATTTATCATTTTTCCTTTATGCTTTTGATTTTTACACCCTAAGAAACCTTTGCCTACACCCATTTTATGAAGATTTTCTGTAGCATTTGCCTCTAAAAGCATTCTAGTTTTTGTTTTTATATTTAAGTCTATGATACGTCTCAAATTAATATATGTGTCTATTTTATTTATTTTTTTAAAGATTTTTTTTTATTGGGCAATTGGGGGGATGGGAACAGTGCTGGGGAATTGGGGGAAGGGGAACAGACAAGTTGCTGTTGTTTTGTTCTTCAGTCTAGTTGTGGAGGACGTTGCTTCACTGGCCTAAGCTGGCACCATCATTGCGCTCTTCCCGGGCGAGGCAGATCCGTCACCGGCTTCTGGACGGCTGCTCACTGCGACTGCTGGCCACTCACGCTGGCTGCTGGCTACACACAGTAGCCCATGGCAACCCACTGCCACAGGGTCTGCAGCCTATGCCGTCGCCGGCGACTCACGGCTGCCCAGCTCCAGGTTGAGCTGTTGTTCAGCATCTTAGCTGTGGAGGGCAGTGTCACTGGCCCTCATATGTGGGATCCGAACCGGGGCCCTCTGGCATCCCAAGCCAGTTCTTAACCATCGCGCCACTCGGCCGGCCCTAATATATGTGTTTAGTATGAGGTAGGGGCCTAGGTACAAGTACATTGTTTTCTCTAGAGATATCCAGGTTTTCCAGCACTCTTTGCTAAGACTATTATTGTTTAATGTCTTTGTCATAAATATCAAGTGGACAGATAAGTATATATCCATTACTTAGCTCTCTCTTCTAGTAATTAAATCCTTTTGTTGATCCTAGTGCCTGCAGAAGAATTATTTGATCACCATCTACTATAGCTTACCTTGAAGTTATGTAGAGTAAGTCTCCCAACTTTGTACATCTTTCTCAAGTTTGCTGGGACATTCTAGGGCCTTCACATTTCCATATGAATTTTAAAATCAGGTTTGCTGGGATTTTGATAGGGAGTACATGGAATGTATAGATCAATTAAAGGTAAAATCAATACCTTAACAATAATTGGTCTTCTAAACCGTTACCATGGTTGCATTTCTCCATTCCTTAGGTCTTTCTAATTCCTTTTAGTAGATGACTAAACTGAGCACCATCCGTCTTGTGTTAAACGTGTCCCCTGAGCCTGGCATCCAGAATATCGGTTCATTTCCTCTGTCCTTGGCTGAGCTCCGCATGCATGAGGCAGGGTTTAGCCTGGAATATCGCCAGCGTTCATGCACGGACGTGGGCCCCCTTACTGAACATCTCCTTCAGACGACTGCCTTCTGAGTTTCCAGGGGAAGCAGTTGCCCCAAACTCTCATCTCGTGTTTTTTTCAGAAAGACTGTGTGACACCGTTACTTCAGACTAAGAACTGTGACCTCAGACCCTCCCCTGCGCCCCTTCCTTTCTCCAAGTGTCAGGTCCCCTCTAGACGATCACCGCATTTGCTCACCCCTCAGTGTCTTTGCAGTTGTTTGTATTTTGTCTCGAGTTCATGGTTGGTGTCAGCAAGAACATTCGTCCTACATAAGCTTACCTGGTCCCCCCCTGCCTTAGTTTCCTTTTTGAATTTTGATCCTATAAGCACACAGCAGGGAAATATTAGAGGCTAATTAACCACAAATAAAAACAGTCCAGTCTACTCGGGCCTCTCTTCTATAAAACAATATGCCTTCAAAGAATGTCTGCTGAATTTTCCGAGATTAACACACAAATCTCTAATAAAACTGCATATCCAGTCAAGACGTCTTTCCTGGGTGGCAGCTACACGAAGTGTTCTGGGATACACATGGACTCTGAAACATACCTACCACTGACACACCTGGGGAGAGGCCGCTGGTCCCTCCCTGTCACAGGGTTGGGTTCAGCAGCGTCAGCGACCCTGGCAAGGTTCGTAGAATGCAGACTCTCAGGCCCACCCCACGCCTAGTAGATCAGAACTTAAGTTTTAAAATATCTCCACATACTTCATGCATATTTTAAATTCGATAAACACCACTCTAGCCATATGAGATTTTAAGTTCTAAGATGTGAAAATCATCTTTTAAATATTACCAGTTACTTGTCCACATTAGAAGTCTACTCAGAATAATCTGAAATGCAGAAATTATGCACAAAGATATTTCTTGATACAATGTTTACCATAAAAAAATGAGAAAAATAAATTCAGCATTAAAGAAATGATGTACAGTCATTGAAATTTTACTTATGAAGATTGTAATGAAAAATATTTGTCACATTGAACTGTGAAGCAGGAAACAGAAGAGTGTGTGCAATAACATCTCAACCCCAGAAACACGTAATCATCATAGGAAAAAAAATGTTGACTGAAAATATTCATCGGTACCAGCTAGTGATATTTCCCCCTCGTTTTTTCATGTTTTTGTACTTTGCAAATACGCATGCCTTTTGAAGTAACTGAGGAGCTGTGATTGATGGAGACTGGCCGAGGGTGGGTAGTGGACGTGTGTTTCACGGAGCCTCCACTTCGCGCAGATTGGCCTCCTTCCTCAGATGCCACCGTCCTCTGTAGCCCGAGGACTAGTACACAAGTGACGCAGTTTCGCAGGAAAGAATCAGTGCGAGCTGGTGACTGAAGCGGCCATGCTTGTCTCACCCGCGCTGTGACCCAGAATGGTTTGCACAACTGCTCTCTGAGGCGCTTCTCAGGGTCGGTAATAATGAAGTTTGATGCCTACAACATAGGCACATCTAACGGTTAACGGGCCTGGGACATTTTCCTGTTTAAAATTACACATTTCTGAGACCTCTCCAAAGCAAGAGTCAGTTTGTGCTGTCCCATGGGGAGTGTCCAGTGGCACGTTCCGTACCCCTGGGAGCTTATGATCTTAATAGATATTAAGGATTATACTTACAAAGTTTGCGCTTTATGCCCAATTTTATAACCCTATTTTCTAAAGGAACACACCGTTGCTAATTTTCCGTATGCTGCCACACCCAGCCTAAGCCATTTTCCTGACTCCCACTCCCCTCCCCTTCAGAGGCAGAGATGTAATTACGGCCCACCCCGTTGTCAATTACAGTTATTACCTGCTGCTGTTCAAGTTTCAAAGCTCTAATTGTTACCAACTTGCAGTTCCAATTACCTGGCTGTATTCTTGCCCGAAGGTACTTCATCTCACTGGAAGCAATGAAGCTGGCAGGAAGGGGGGATTTTACAGAATTTTCCTTAATATAATTATGAAAGGGTGAGCGATTGCTACTGGGTCATACTGTTGTGAGATTCCCAAACGTGCGCCAGTTGAAGCCGTTGAATGTTTCGCAGCATAACCCAAACCATTCAGCTCTTGATCCTGAGCCGCTTCCTGGCCTGTTTCTTGGGGGTGCTGACCCGTTTCTGAGAGAAGCCGTGTCGCTGAGTGTGTAAGAGAACCAGCTTTGGACTTAGGCACTTCCGTACACTAGCCGAGTGGCATAAGGAAAACTAGTGCATCTGTGTCCCAGTGGCTTCATTCTTCCTGTTCTCCAGGCTCTTCTGTGCCCGGGGACGGTCCATCATTTGTTCCCTTCAGGACTGTTCCCCACTCACTGCCCAGACCTCAGCCCAAGGGTTCCATCCACAGACGTGTTCCCAGGAATTCCCTACAGCGGAGCTTCTCTTCTCCCCGCTGTGCCTCATCTGCTCTAGTCCATCGTCCTCTCTATTGTCCTCGAGACACCTGACGGTCCTTAGTGATCACCCTCTCAGAATATAATGTGAGTTGCCTCATGCCCTTATGTTCTGTCCCCACCACTGACCCCTTATGTTGGTGCCATGAAAGCAGGGATCTTGCGTCCTTTACATTGACAGCCCGTTCCATTGAATGTTATCAGGGACATAGTAGGTGCTCAATAAACACTTCGACTGAAGAAACATAAAACACAATGACAGTTATATCTACTTCATACTGTTGTGTTTTATTCGTCTTTTTTAAGCTTCTTGGTAAAATATCTGGTACATGTTAAGTACTTGCAAAAATGTTAACATTCTACACACAAACATCAAACAGGAGAATTTTTTTTTCTGATTAGTAGAATATATACATAAGGTTTCTAGAGAGGAGCAGCTTACTATTGCAGTTTCTCAGATATAACTTTTTCTACCAATCCTTGGCAAGAAATCTAACAATCTAAACAATCTAGATTTTTAAAAATGCTTATGGGCTTTTAACCATTTACAGCAAAGTTAAGATGGAGAGAAACACTGTATCAACTTTTCTGGTTAAAGACTGGTGAGATGTGTGTGTCCCACGGAAATGTAAGGAAACTTGGAGATAATCTCCCCGATTGTGTGTGTGTGTGTGTGTGTGTGTGTGTGTGTGTGTGTGTGTACCAGAAACACCCTTCAAATGTTAAACCTAATATTTAAAGTAAATGAATCATGTTCACATTGAGTTAGAAATGAGAGGTGCTAAGCCTATCACTGCACATTTTCTCCAGTCCTGTCCAGTTCTCAAAAATTTCCCCGGATCAAGCGCAGTTCACAAGTCCTGGATCTGATCTGATCCTTCCATTGTTCAGAAGGGCCTGACGCCCTGAGAAGGTTATGACTGGCCAAGGCCACACAGGATTAGTGAGTAGATAAGGACTATTATCCCGAGAATGCGGAAATGCCACACTAGGGCTCTTCCTGTTATAACTAGATAGCCCTATCTTTGTGTGTACATGTGGTTTGTTTATTCTTTCATTCAACAATTACTTATTGAATCTTCACCCTGTGCTGGGCACTCAGCTCAGTTTAGGGAGAGAGTGGTGAACAGGCAGCAGTAATCTGCCTCTCAAGGTGCTTTCAATTTTGGGGGGAGTGAGTCATTAACAAATATATTCACACATAAAATAATTAAATTCATAAGAAGAAAAGCAGCAGGAGATTCAAGGTCAATGGCAGCCTGAAGTAATTCTGAATTCACCTCTTCACACAATCATTAAACAACAAGAAAGTAACCATAAACAACACAAAAAAGAAACATGCACTGGGACCTGCAGGCAATCCAGTGCATGTGAAATGGAGAATTTTATTGTCTGTAGTGCCAGGGAGAGTACTGGGTAGTTAAGCCCCCCCAAAAAACAAAACAAAACAAAACAACGAAAACAAAAAGCACGGTTTTTGTTTTGTTGAACAAAAGCCCATGCAGGTCTCTGCTGAAGGTGCTTGCCACTGCCGAGGGCAGACACCCTGAGGCTCCAATGCTGCAAAGAGGCTGCAGGGAAACTAGCTGAGCTCTCGAAGTCCTACATTCCCATGCTGTTGTCAGGCACTGGGTTCTGGGGACTTGGGGAAATGCGTGAGGGTCCAGGGTCCACTGTCCTAGAAGTGGAGCAGAGCCATTCCTGTTCTGCAGTGAAACCCTAGGGGACCAGGAAACTTGGAATGGCTGCTGCCACAGGCTCCGCTTGGTATCCTGTGCCCACTCCAAGTCTGTCTAATGTTCCTGTCATCTCTTACCGTCTCCGTCCCCCAACACCACCCAAGAAGAGAGCTAAGGGAAACTGGCGTGCAGTGGCCCTTCACGGGGGACCCACCACTAAACCACATAAGAACGGCCAGACCTGTAGAAAATGTTTATAAAAAGGTATTTGAGCCCAAACAGGATCTCAGCAGACTGAGAAAAATGCCTCTTAGAATGAGTTTCTTTCAAGCACTTGGGAGTTAAGGAGGGGATGTAGTGAAGATCACATGAAGGGAGAGAGCAAGGTGAGGATGGATTAGGAGCTAGTTACACGGTATGTGCTCTCTTGAGGGTGGTTTTGCTCAAAGGGGCAGGAAAGAGGCTGGCTTGCCTGAGGCGAAGATAAACCTTTTACTAAAAACTTATATTCCCGGGCGTGACTGCCCACGGGGACCTGCCCAGTGAGGAATTTCTGATCAGATCGCCCTGTGAGGTCACTTTTCCTGGAACCCCTTTTCCACCACAGCTTCATATCTGATTACCTCATTACCTTTAGAGGAATGTACATAATCTCATGGGGTCGGAGGATTTAGATGAAATGGGAGGTCCTTCCTGATAATTTATTGTGTCACAATGTTTCCTTCCTTTCGCTTCCCTCTGGGTCTAGACTAAGTCTTTGATTGTGTGATTTGTAGAATCTGCTTGGTCCTTCTCTCAGGCAGCAAATGTGAAACATGTTACTTACCTTGACGGTGAGGAGCAAGTGGGCTAAGAATTCTTAGGTTGTGGACTGAGAGTGTTTTTCCAACACATTATAGTTGATAAACATAGGGGGGGAAAGTCAGATGCTGTCAAAAGTTTGTCCCACTATAAACAAATTGACATGCGAAAAAAAGCTGTTTTTAAATAGGGAAGGCTTGCTGTCATGCAAACTAGCTAATAATTCTTAAAATAACACCTAATAATTAAAGATTGTGATGATAGTGGGGAGAAGTAAAATAGAAAAGAGGGATAGAAAAACAGACCAGATGAATCCAATAAGGAGCCAAGAAATTGTGGTGAACACATGGTATAGTGTAAATCTAACATTTAAAAAAAAGTTGCAAACAAATAAATGATGCTGAGACAATTGTCTATTCATATGGAAAAAGGGAAAAAATTGCATTCCTCTGTTACACCACACACGGATATAAATTCTGGACAGGTTATGGGCTTAAAAGTAAAAAAGCAGCACCTTAAAACTTTCCAAAGAGTAGCAAAAACATATTTATAACAGGCAAAATGAGAGAAAATATGAAAAAGTTGAGAAATTTGACTACATTAAAATTAAAGATGCCATAAACAGTAAGAATTATACGCTACATACTAGAGGAGATATTTATAATGTTAATAACCAAGAAATAACTTATATCAAGCATAAATAGTGAACAATAAAAAAAACAAATGACCCAATCGAAAAATAAGCAAAGGATATTTCATGAAAAACTGAAGCCAGGTCACCCATCAACATATAAAAAGAGAGATGTTCTCAGTAATGTTCATGGAAGCCAAGCTAACATTATAATGAGATACCCTTTCATGCCCAGATCAGCATCAAAGGTCTGGGCACGCCAGTTGTTAGTGAGTTTGTAGGGAAGAGGGAAACTGGCAAGCTTTGTCAGTGAGTGTCAGCTGGTGTGGCTCACTTAGAAAGAGATTCGATAAGTCCTAGTAAATTTGAAGGTGCATATTTTGGGGGGTGGGGGATGTTTCTACCATTCTAAGTTCTTCTGGCTGGTCTAATTATGAAATTGACATGAGACAAAATAACAAGAGAAAAGCAAATTAAATTTTAGTAACACACATGCCTCCTGAGACCCAAGAATACTAAGTCCCCATGGTGGCTGAAGGCACCACCTTATATACCATCCTCAGCTACAGACCAAAAAACGCATTGGGGGTTCAGGAAGCAGTTCTGGGAAGTGAGCAGACAAAGCCCAGCAGACAGGCGCCAGGGCGCATGCGGGTCTAAGCCCCGCCTTCTCCACGGAGAAGCCTTTCTAGAGTCAGGCCAGCCCTTCCTGGTCCAGAGAAGTGGACACCCTCACAAACGGAGGCCAACGGAGGTTTCCCTTAGAAACGCACCTGTCCCTTCCAAAGGGTGACCACTACTCCACCTTCAGAGCTTCTGCCAGGTCTGCTGTTTCCAAAACTAAGCAGCCTCGAATAATCCTTCTGCTGAAGGAGCATATGACGGGGAGGGGGGGGCATGCTGCCCCCTAAGTTTATACTACAGCTGAGAAAGTGTATGTTAGGTCTTTCCCCTGAGCAGCTCTTGCATGAGAGTTTGAGGCAACATGAACCGGAATGTTGACTTGAGCCTCCTTTGTCAAAGGGTAATTTACACAACCTGCCGACAAAAGATGAGCAAGTACATCATTTAGTCAGGTACTGAAAATATGCAAAAGTTAAAATCAGTGATCCAGAATGACAGGAATTAAAATGAAGAAATCCCAAAAACATAAGGAGAGGGGGAAAGGTAAGTTACAAAATAATGTGTTCAGTGTGATGCTAGTTTTGTAAATTTAAAAAATGCACAAAACTGTAGCATATATCGATTATGAACATGTATGTATGTGGTTGATGGGGAGTCAAATATTGATTATTGTAAACTGGTTATTTTTAAGACGCAAAAGACTCAAGAAGAGCCGTTTCCCCTCCACTCCTCACCTGCCTGAAGGAATTCAGATAGCAAAACCTGCGTAAAGAAAGGAGCTGTCATCTTAGCATAACAGGACCTACCTACGTGTGGTAGACAGAGCAACCTCCACAGTCTGCTTGTTGGGCTCCCTTCTGTGTCACTGTCTCTGGTGGCCCAGCAAGAGTTTGTTCACCACACGATTGCTCCTTCTCATCTACCTGGGACTTGCCACTTCCACTTGGAAGTCCAAACCTCTGTCCTACCCCCTTCTCCTTGGCTCAAGATGGCATATAAGTCTCAACTGCCCGATTTGTCTTGTGGCCTCATGTTCAATGGAACCCTCATGTGTACATATGTTAAAAATTGGGTCATGTTCTCCTGTTAATCTTTCTCTTGTCACTTTATCAGACCAGCTGGAAGAACTTAGAATGACAGAAGGAAATGCATAGTAAAGGTACCAAGCCTCGTATGATGCTGCTGCACACCAGGCATCAGAGTCTAAGATTTCTGTTCATTCTTATCCCCCATGATCAGGTCTGGTCCGGGAGGGCCCACCACAGGGAGATTTTCGGGGAGGGGACGTGGGAGGGAGGGTGGGGGAGGGGAGGGAGAGACGGGGGAGCTGTGGGCGTGAAGGTTTGGTGACTCTAATGCTTTATTTCTCTTCAAGCACAAAACAATCTGATGCAAATATTTTAAAAATACCAACACATATCAAACCTGCACAATGAATAAATTGACATTTTTAATTTAACAGAAGTTTAATAGCACTTACTAATCATTGTTAATTTTTTGTATGTTTGAAATACTCCACATTTAAATATTTTTTGTTAGTTTTTTTTTAACTCTTGCAGAATATACCTGATTTCCAAAAAGGGGAAGGAATTTGAGGGTGGGGAAAAAGAGGTTATTTTTATTTTCTATCCTTCTATACTTTTTGAATCATTACAACTAGCTTACATTTCTTTATAGTTTAAATGTAGCAAAAACACTAATGTCATTGAAATTATAAGTATTTTTGAATGTTTGAGCATTAAAGTGGGGATAAGGAACACGTTTCACAGGAAAGCCAGAAGGAAGAGGGTGCAGCCAGACCCGCTGTGTTAGAGGATGGACGTGTGAGAGCAGGACACACAGCAGACAGGTGATCGCATATCGGAGGGGGCGTGCGGGTGGGTAGGCCCACGTCCCATCCACGGTGCTCTTGCCATGGGATTGCGTTCCTGCTCAGAAGGAAGGAAGAGTCCGCGAGCTGAATGTCTGTTGGACAAGACATGGACTTGAGAAATTTCTAGAGGGTTAGCAGAGTAGAAGCAAGGTCATGGAGCAGGTCCAGGGAGGCTGCCACTGGGCCTGCGGTCACACTGGAAACGCAGTTGCGCCCTGCAACGCTGCCTCCCCCGTCGGTCAGCGCGAGTGCTCTCAGCGTCTGCACTCCCAGCCCTGTGGCCAGGGCGCGGCCCCACTGAGCCAGCGGGCAGCGTGGGCGTGGGCGCTGATGGTGACAGCTGTTCGCATCAGCCACGCAGCGGAGCAGCCGGACCTCCTGATGACGTGTGAGCGCGCGTGACACAGCCTGAGGGCGTGGGCTCAGTGATCGCAGTCATCACGCCTTCCGGGCCTCGGGTGGGAATGATAGCCGTATTCTCCGGAGAAATGCTTCCTCTTGGTCCAGCCAGGGGTTTCTCCTACAAAAGCAAAACTAATCAAAGCGTTAGTGTCAGACTATCAAGATACACACATGAAGCGATTTTAGTTCAAGCGACGTTTCCCGTGGCCTCTTCAGAGATGTGGGTTAGTCACTGAAGATGAGTTGCAGGCTGTCACCGCCCCGTGTCCGTGTCCATTGCGGTCCGTCTGCCCGGGACCCGCTCCTCTCCTGCGCTGACAGCCCCCTTCTGGCCGCGGCTCTGCGCCTTCCTCCCTGAGCCCGCGTGCCGGGAAGCTGCTCCCTGTGGCCCCGTCGCCCTCGCCGCCATCCTCGCTCCGTGCGCAGGCCTGCTTGGTCCCGGAGCACGCTGTTTGCTTGTGTGGACCCTTAGCCCCACTGTCATTGCCTTATATGCTCCAGCTGGGACACGGGACCCTGCCGTTGCCTGTCGCAGGCTGTCACGTTAGGCGCTGCCAGGAGAGCCACCGGATGGAAAAGGAGGGGAAGGAAAACAGCTGTGGTCTTTCTGCTCTGGTTCTGGCAAAGGACGGGTGGCAGAGGGGACCTGCCGCTGACCACGGTTCCAGCACGTCTCCGGGTTATTCTTACCCAGTGACAGGGTGGCGATCTTGTCAGGAGCAGCTCTGGGCCACACTGCCCTCCCGGTTTGGGTTCTCCAAGTATGGGAACAGGGGTGGCTTCTCGCAGTCACTGATCTCTGGGTCACCTCCCTGACCCCTTGCCCTGTTGCCCTCTGCCTTTGTAACCATTTCCTTACCAACAACCCGTATTTTTTCTTCCTTCCCAGCACTGGCTGATTGTAAGAGTAATGCCTCGCACTGCTATAATAGTAAGAGGCTCAAACGTGGGCGTCTTGCACAGCTTGTGCCAATAAGACTACAGGACACAAGTGCTGGCGAAGTCCTGGTGACATTCCTTCTGTTTTCTGAAACAGCTTCTTTCCAGGAGCTTCTCTTTCTGGCTCTGTTTCTAAGCACCATCACGTGTACGATTCCCTGGTCATCTCACCGCCCTCCTGAGGGTTGAGTTTACGCACAGAGGAAAGCAGGCTCCAAGAATTCTAGAGAAGACGCCAGAGCAGGTGGATTTTGTCATCCCTGGTATGCACCCTACTCCTGGGTTCCCCGTGCGGGAAGCCATAGTGCCCCTTTTGGCTAACGTGAGACGCACTTTCTGTCACTCTCTGGTGTGATGCAGGCTTCATCTGCCAGAGGGAGGTCTGTGAAGACGTTCCTGGGCCTCGAAGGCTCAGCCAGTGGGCACGTGACATTCTCTGCGTGCTGTGTCTCAGGGGATTTAGAGCTGTAGGAAATTCTGGGGCTTTTTGGGGGTTCACTGAATTCGAAAGATCTCTCTCATCAGCAGATCTTGAGGGAACCTAATGCATTGACTATGTTTGGAGGTCAGGGGGAGCGAACGCCAGAGAATCCATCTCTTAGGTAAAGATGGCTGCTCTAGAATCTCAGGCTCAGTGGCTCAGGAAAACCTCAGACATTTAATACATCATCTAAGAAATTGGGAGACAAACTGTTTTTCTTGTTCCAATCCGGTGGACTTCTGAGAGTTTAAAACAGGTTTGTTTTTTGCTTCTTGCCCTGAAATACTTATCACATTAATGGCTAGACTTACTTCCCAGACACCCTGCAAAGTCCAAGGTCACCCTTCTTGCCTCTTCCTCTCTCGGAAGCATCTCCTCGATCTTGTCAGTGATTAACACTCTTGATTTCACTTTTTAAATCACCGCCATCCCGCCCATTGGCTTTGTGCTAACAAACTCACCCGGAACTAGCCCCTTTCCTAAGTGACCGTACACTTGATAATCAGCTTTCTGCCAACTTAGCCCAGGTCTTAGGTTCATCCCACCCTCAACTGACCTTGCATCAAAGTCAAGTCCAAAGCGATTTATTATCAGATTCCAACTTCCTTTCCACCCCTAGCTCTCCCTTTCCCTGACCCCCCCCCAGCTGTGTGTCTTACACCCTACGTTTAATGGGGGTACTCATTTATCCTCAAACAACACACTTGCATTCACACCTCCGCGTCCTGTCTAATGCTGCCTGCTTTTCTGGACAGCTCAGTTTACAACCTCTAGTGAAAGCTTGCGCACGTTTTCGTTCAGAATCCATTTACTGAAAACCTTCCGTGTGCTGAATACGGTTCAAGACTCTGCGTTCAAAATGGTACATGTTCACGTGTGTAAATGTACTCAAGTAAACTAAGTAAGGCCCTGAACTGCAATGGAGTTATGTTCAAATCTCTGTGGGGTCCTGGATGAGATGACAATGTGTCTCTCAAAATTAAATCTAAATACAACAACAACCTTTGAAATACGTGGTCAAGACTTTAGACAGAGTTAATCACTTCCATTTTTATATTCTTGTAAGATTTGTTCCACTGTGCTATAGTTTTAGGAGGAAATACCACACTCTACATATCAGTTTCTTCATCCAAAAATGAAGATTAGAATAGTATATACTTGATAGAGGTGTTCTGAGGATGAAATACACACTCCATCCAAAGTGCTTTAGATAGCAGTCAGCATATTGCTAAGCAAGTGTGAAATACGTCTTAGTGTTATCTATTGGTCTATGTTATCAACTCCTGAGGATTAGAGAGTATATCTTACTTATTTTGTATTCCCCATCCTTATCCTGGAGCCCACAAGGGATAGTTTGAAAAAAATGAATGAATGAATGAATGACTCACTTTGGAAGGTACACAGAGCAAGCCTTTTACAACTGGTCTAGCTACACTGTTCTGCGTCTCAACAATTGACATTTTATTTTAGTACGAGAGTTCTTTTCCCATTAATCAACTCGTACCGTAGAAAATGAGTCTGACTTCAGGGACCGCCTACGGGGAGAATGTTAACAGACCTTCCTGTAGCTGCAGTCTCCTGGTTGCCCACTGATGGATCAGGAGCTAATTCCCAAACTAGTTTCAAGCCAACCTGGTGAGTACATAATATTTACTCAAGCGACACTAAGCCATTTGGCGTTATTTCAAGAGAGGAAAAAAAAAAGGGCACTTTGAAGGAAAACCTGTGGTATGAATAGGGCTTGCTCATAATCGTTTGGGTAATGCTTCTGTTCGTCTCCTGATAGAGGAGCTAGAAAATAGTTCTTTAGAATCAGCTCTTTAGAATATTTGGCTTATTCTTTCTGCCATTCTCACTGCAGATCTGAATGACAGTATAATCAGACGGAACTAGAGAATAATCCCCGACAAGAAGGGACAGAGGCGATGAGGCTCTACAGATAAAGCAAGTGAATTCCAGTCCATCCAAGAAAAAAATGTTCAGGCTATAAGACAAGGACCACATTTTTTTGTCAAGCAAGTAGAAGGATTATCAGTGACAAATGTTTGCTTAGGTTTATTTTCGGAATCCATTTTGCTGCAGTTCATAAAGGAGAAATGCTTAGAAATGAAATTCTTATATTCCGTTCATAATGGCTTGCAAAGATGATTCTGTCTTTCAAAACCCATCCCTCTGGTTGGTGGAAAAGGCTCCCTTCCCCCAGGCACCCGAGTGACACAGCAGCTCCTTTTTCATGTCATGTGGACGGACACATAGCTTTAAAGTGTAGCTTTGTCATTTCAGAAAGGCCCTTCGAGCCCGTGTTTTGAAACGCAGTAAATGCCTTAATTGGGTTCTTTATGGGTCACACTGCATTTGTTCAACTGGCAAAGGTAACCAGCGAAAGGACGCTGGTCCACGATGGCCCTTGTGTTGAAACTCAGAGATTAAGAGCAAGGGCCTGGAAGTGGGAGGTGACATCATTAGGCTGCAAGTCACAGAAACGGAGACGGGACAAAGCTGAGGAGCAGGCTGTGTTAGGTGTCTTCCCCACTCGCACGGCACAAGCGCGCGGGCACTGATGCTCAGCCCGTGTAGACAGAGGTCCCCTGCTGAGGCCCCCAAGCCAGAACCAGCTTCCTACAGTCACACCATGCTATTGGAGAGCTGCCTCACATGGACCCGATTCCTAGGTTTAAACCTTATATTCTGCTCTCATTTTATTTATACATATTTCAGGGTAGATCCCTGAAAGACAGGGACACTTATCCATAATAGTATTATTAAAACGAAATGAAATGACAGTATTTCATCAGTAACCTCAAGCACTTAGTCAGTGTTCAAATTTCCCAGCTGTCTAATACTTTTCTCCAAGTGTGTTTGAATCAGGACCCAGACACTGTCCGTTCCACTCTGGCTGGTTTGTGGGTCTCCAGCGTTTCTCTCCATCTGGAAGCTACCTCTCCAGTTCTCTCTGCTTCCTTACAAGGGACCCTGACTTGCTCCTGAGCAGACCCACGGCCCTGCACGGAGTGAGGACTAGTCAATAACGTGTAGAATGAAGGACCAGGGACTGAGAAGAAGCCCCCGCTGCCCTGCCTTGTGTTTGGCATGATTCTTTCCAGAGCGATCGCTTGTTTGTCTTTTCCTTTCGCTTTCCGGGACCCTCCCGTCCAGCTCTGTGACTCTTCTCCGTGCCGGCGAGGTGAAGACAGACCTTCGCGTGTGCGCCCAGCCCCGAAGCCCTTCCGGCATCTCGGCCGCCCAGCACTCACTGAAGACACGCGCTGTGCTTTGCTCCCGAATGAGGTCCCCATCCTTACCGCTGCCCGGCTCCGGCTCCTCACACACGGCCCATCGCAGAGCACTCTCAGTGACTGTTTATTGTTGTAAATTAAATCATAACAAACAGCAGTCCTTGTGGGCAGATTTCAAGATGAAGCAGGAAAGGTCACAGGAATAATTGACTGAGGTTAGCGTTTTTTCTCTGGTGTGGACTCTAGTTTTCACCCAGTAAGCATCGCCTGTCTGCACAGCCGTGCGCTTTCATCGAAAGATGGCTGTGCTCCTTTTGGACCTGTGTGCACGCAGCGGGTTTCTAGTGCTTTTTAACTCCAAGTTTGCCTTTTCCAAAAAGAATAGTGCCATGGACAATGGGGCCAAGTGTGTTCCCAGAGTGAGTGTCAGCCCCGAGGTGTGAGGGGAGAGCCGGGCTCGGCGGCAGCTCTGTCCTGGAGCAGCTGCAGGCCTGGCAGGCGTAAGGGTAAGTTCGCAGCCTGAGAAGGACGACGGCCCCATCTGTGCTCAGCAGTGACCAGCCCTGCCTACCGTGGCCAAGGAAGGAGCCAAGTCACTGTTTTTCACACGTCCCTTTTCTGCTGTCACTGCTCTCAGGGAGAGCCTGGTGCCAGAGACACAGCGGTGCAAACAGGGCGTGTTTTAAAGTGACAGTGAGATCTGCCGTGGGCTCCCTTACTCCAGCTGCAAGCTCCGGTCCCAGTTAAAGTCAGCTCCTTTTCAAAACTCCAGACAGGACTCTTACGGTAACTTTCTCACCAGAGGATCTGATATAGGCACTTATAGCCCAACTAATATTTAGATGTCCAAGAAACTAACGGCACAGTGTTGTTTATTGTCAGCTGGCTGAACGGGAAAAGTAGACAGATGACAAAAATGGGTGATGGTGCGAACTGTAGCAAGTACCAGCTCAAAATTAGGTGCTTGAGCTGCGCAGAGAAGCTGGGATAAAATGAATGGTGAGGGCCAGCCGAGTGGCACATTGGTTAAGAACTGGCTTGGGACACCAGAGGACCCCGGTTTGGATCCCACACATGAGGGCCAGTGACACTGCCCTCCACAGCTAAGATGCTGAACAACAGCTCAACCTGGAGCTGGGCTGCCATGAGTCGCCAGCGATGGCATAGGCTGCAGCCCCTGTGGCAGTGGGTTGCCATGGGCTACCGTGTGTAGCCAGCAGCCAGCGTGAGCGGCCAGCAGCCGCAGTGAGCGGCCGTCCAGAAGCCGGCGACTGATGTGCCTCGCCAGGGAAGAGCACAATGATGGTGCCAACTTGGGCCAGTGAAGCAACGTCCTCCACAACTAGGCTGAAGAACAAAAGGACAGCAACTTGTCTGTTCCCCTTCCCCCAATTCCCCAGCGCTGTTCCCATCCCCCAATTCCCCAATAAAAATCTTAAAAAAAAAAATGAATGGTGATTCAGGGAAAGGGACTAATGGGCTTGAACCAAAAGGACTAGGAAATAGCAAATGGTTAGCGGTAAGAGGGTAACTGAAAACGGCATGACCTGTAAACCCACTCAGATGCTAATGGAGTTATGAAGCATTTGTCGACTTTTTTCTGTTTTCCCTTACAAATATCTATTTTATCTCTTAGAATTAAATTTTAGCCTGTGATGTGGAAATATTAGTAGTCATATTGAATGTATATTAACTCACCACCTACCACTCCCTCAAACACCATTTATAATAGAAAATACAAATTGACCTGGTTCTGGTTGAGTGAATCTAGTTGTAGAATAGATCAGTTCGTCAATATGGTTACCTCGTTTATACTACTTTGGGATGCCTGATGTTTCCAGAATTAGAATACACTAAAAACAAAACAAAAAAACCCTCTGGAAAATAAATCATGTATCACTGGTCATTTAAAAACATTTAAAATCAGTTCTTTAGAGTCATGGTTGTAGCAGATGCTGTCAGGGCATCTCCCATCTCTTCTGCCTGTACAGAAGGTCAAGGCCAAGCTTCCTACAGCACAGAATGCGTCCTGTGTATCCCTGCCAGAGCTGTTGGTCCCCTCAGGGCAGGACAGAAATGTCACAGGGCTCTCTCCCCAGGAGGAACCATCAGCCAGTGATAGATGGGCAGCTTGGAGAAGCACCCTGCCCTCCGTGGGACAGTTCTGCAGTGTGTTCCACACCACCTGTAGGAGCGTCCCCAGAGTGACTGAGCGGGACGCACCCACAGACTTGACACCTCTGATTGCTGGTCCCCTTTTCATGTCGCCTCCCCCCCTCACTACACTCTGGAATCACCTGCACATGAACTGCCAGCATCCACATCCCGTGTCCTCGGGAGAACTCAAACTCGGAGGGTTCTCCACTGTTCCTGCTGAGCTCATCGGAAATGGTAGTTCCCTAAGGCTCAGTGGTGCTTCTCTGGCTTCGTTCATTCACATAAAAACATCACAGCTCGGCCATCCCAGCAATCGATTCTGTACTATGATTTACTCAGTAACCTTTCTAAGTCAGTTGCAAATTGATTCACTCTGATTTAGTCTCTACTCTGGTAAAATTATGGGTGAAATCACATTATAATATGATAGCGGTATATATCTTCTAAAACATTTAAAATTACATTTTTAAGTGTTTACTTATGTGTCATCTAAAATGATGCTACACACCAAGCTTTGCAAAATACTGGTCTACAGTGTAGATAAAGAATACACGTGCTTTGCTGTCACTGGCCCATGACACCGCAGTTGAGAGCTGTTACAGTATAATTGGTAGAAGTTTGGGCTGCACACTTCCCTGGGGGTGTTTGAGAATTCTGCGTTTCTTGTTTGATGATTTTGTCCAGACTGCAAGTGTCCACTTGGAGTTAGGAGCTCACATGCAGCCCAGACCCAATCTAGCATGCTTTCATCTTAACACCCAGCACAGTGGCGCCAAAAGGGAGGAGAAATGGGGTGATAATAGCAGTAATTGGCACTTATTTTATATCTAGGTGATTTCCTTAAGAATATATGATACAGAAAGAAGAGAATACAGATATTTGGGGTTCATAGTCAAAAGACAAACATTCTCTGCTGCTGCCTAGCAAAAAGTTTTCATTGTTTTGGAGACAGTTTTCATTGTTTTGGTTTTGAAAGGATATTGGTCCCCAGAATGCAACTTAGGACCCAAAGCTTGTAAAACCACTTTTCAAAAGAGAATTCTGATCTCTCTCTTTTTTTTTTTTTCTAAAGAAGCATTCCAAATTTCTTTTAGGTGACACAGTTTATTTCTCAGGTATTTAATTGTCATCACTAATTTGTGAATCACATGTTATTCATTACCAATAAATGTAATCTGTCTAATTCGTGAAAGATTCTGTGGCTCTGTTCCTGGAGACGTGTGTGTGTGTGTGTGTGTGTGTGTGTGTGTGTGTGTGTGTGTGTGAGTGAGAGAGAGAGAGAGAGAGAGAGAGAGAGAGAGAAAGAGAGAGGTCTAATAGAACGATCAGACAGCATCCATTGAAGTTACTGTGTGCAGATCTACAGAGATATGTGTAGACAGGGTATGAAATTGTATAGAGTATAAACATCTCTGGTTGATTAAATGGAATGGAAATACATTTTCTCTTTCATATTGAAAGAGGCTTAACATGAAAAAAACTCATCTTTTCTGAGATAAAGTTCATTAGCACAATGATTACTCATTTGGCTCTTATAATGAAATTGCTGCTTAATCACTAGAACAGCGCTTCCTGTGCTCGGTGGGAACCAGCAGGAAACATTTGAAGAGCACATCTTGCTGCTCACGTGACGGGCGGGCGGGGGTGGCATTCTCCCTGCTCTGGGTTTCAGTACAGCGCATCCCCGCTCTGGGCCATCCCCGCTCTGGGCCCACGGTCTCGGGTCCGCACAGCCTTCCGCCTCCCAGGAAACACAATGAGGTTGTGCAACCCCGAAGGCCAAATCTTTGCCTCAGGTCTGCTGCTTTCTGGATTCCATGTAATGTTTCTCCAGGGTGATGTTTTTATTACAAACCCAGGTTTGAGCTGGTTTAATCTTGGTGCTTGCAGACCCCATGCTACCAGGTTCGACATCTCATTTGACTGTTTAGCTCAGTAAACAAAGACATGAACAAGATAAGATCGAACTATAAATCTTTCAAACTATATCCTCCTTGGTGCAAATTCAACCCACAGTGCACCACTAAATCTAAACACTGGTATCTTTGTAATGGAATCAAAATGAAAATACAATCAGGGGATGTCATAAAGAAAGACAACTGTTACAGTTTTTTTAATTCACTAAAGATTCTTTTGAATGTAGGAACTGGTAACCTCCCGATAGGGAGCTAAATTATCAACCAGGTGAAAACACATAATTACCCACCGGTATGCACGCAGTGTCGTCAGCAGCCAGGGCCATAAATTGCAAGTAATAGAAACCGACTTGGGGTGATTTCAGCAGCATATGACAGTATTGGAAGAATATTAGTTAATTCACAAAACTGTCCAGTGAAAAAATATTAGAAGCTGGGTGAGAACAACAGATGTGGCTGCTTAGGGCCACCACCAGCCTCACGCCATGCACGGGACCGTTTAAATGAGGACAGGACTTTTGCTGCACATGGGGCCTTCCAGCTTGCACTGCATGCCCACTTGGGGCCACCCTAGAAATGTGACATGACTGCCATCGAGGGTGCCACCGGCCACCAGAATGGGTCCTCTGCTGCCTCTGCTTCCTCAGTTGGAAAGCTGGCGAGTCCATCTCTAGAGTAGGTGCGCCAGGCTGGACTGGGTCATAAATACATGGAGATTCGGACAGTGGAGCCCGAGTGGTCTTGGGCTTTGCCAGGACTGCCAAGATGGTGGATTCCCTGAGATAAAAAGTTCACTCAGAGCTTGGTCAGTCAAAGTAGGACAACGTCTCCATTATCCACCATCGGACAAGTCTGATCAAACTGCACATTCATGAGGAGGAAATGCTTAGGACCTGTATTTACATGACTGAGGACCTATCACTAATTTAATTGGGTCATTCAAACCCTTGTGCACGACTTCTCAAGAAGTGTAATTTGCTGGCCCAGAACCTGGTCACACACGTGGCTCGCAGAAACTGAACGATGTTACCTACCAAACCACACAGCTCGTTTGGCCTCCTTCAGTATGGCCGCAGCCTTTCCGATGAGCCGGCAGAGTTAGGAAGAAGGAAGAAAGGGCAGCGGGTGGAGGAAGCACAGGAGGTGCTTGCAGGACATTTCCGAAGCCCCAGGTGTGCCTTTCGATGTCAGTGCACTTTAAAGGGAGGGTCAGGACATATCCTCAGCAAGATGGTGACGATTGCCGCTGACCGCTGGGTGACATACAGAAATGGTGTGAAGTTAATTCTGAGCTATCATCATAAGGAGATTTTTTTTCCTTTTTTCTTTTTATCGTTTCTACATTGGAAGATGGGTGTCACCTGAACCTGCTGTGGTCATCATATCACAGTATATGTAAATCAAGCCATCACACCGCACACCTTACGCTTATACGGGGATCGGTGTCAACTGTTTCTCAATAAAACTGTGAGAAATAGCCCTTCATAAAAAAAGAGAGAGAAACGTTTTAGAAAGAGGGCATTTAGAAAAGAGTCAGTGTCTGTGAGTGGACTGATCCCCATTGGACTATTTCCCAGGCTCGTCCACATCTCAGTCACTGAACCTAAATGATTTTGGAACTCAGAAAGAAACCTGACACCGGGGATGTGCACTTTCATTACCGTGTTCCATTTCATTATTTTGCAAACCCCTGGTGAATATAGCTGACTCCCACAGAGATCAGATCTGAAAAATTCACACAGAGATGAGAGTGAATAGGCTGAAAATCTGAGAGAGGTCCGTGGTAGGATGTGAGAAGCTATGTTTTGACATTTGTCAAATGTTAACGAAACAATCCACATTAATGTCACATCTATGGATAGTAAAAGGTAACAATCGCAGGAGCAGGTGGAGCGTGGATGGTGCAAAGGAAAATTGGAAAATGGAAAATTTATTAATTTTTAGTGAAAACACGAATTTCTGCAACATCAATTTTTCTAATGTTTTCTTCTGCTTTTCTTATAACTAGATCCAAGTCTCTGAGCTGGGTGATGTACAGTTAAACTTTTTCAGTGAATAATGATTAAAAACTTTTTTCATAAGTAGAAATATTATCAGGGTACAAGTATGTCAGAGTATACGCTGTGTGAAATCATAGAAAGTCTCTTGACTAAGAAAATCTGGAGCAGGGACACATCTGAAAGAAACCTCCAGGGGTGTTGGAAAAGCTTGTGCATCAGAAGATGTGGGAGTGTAGTGCCTGGAGATAAGGGATCGCTAAATTGAAAAGCACCTATGATGAGAATTTTAGCTGGAAAACAGGATGATATGTGGTGGGGACGCAGCCCCAAGCTAGTCTGCGGCAGGCATCTCAGCAGGAACGGCAGCCCTGGCCCTGGGGCCGGACGTGAGAAGCTGCCGCGCGGCTCACGTCAGCACCACGGACGGTGGGCGCTCAGCAATGGGGAGACGGTCCCCACTGATTGTTCAGCCACGTCCAGACCCCGGGGATAGGTACTGAGCAGTGCCGTCGCCGGGTTCAAGGACGGACTAGAACTGACTGCTGCAGGCGTTACACGCTCCATGGGCTTTCCCCTTCACCTGGACTCTCCCTTTGCAAATGGTGCTCCAGATACACTTTCTGCCCGTGATTGCAGACTGGATAAAATAAACTTCAGCGTGACCGAGACACACACTTCGAAATGAGGAACACAGCCCACATTCTGCCCCTGACTTTCTCATGGAATACTTGCATGATCCCAGGTCAAGTCACTGACCTTTTCTTAGTCTTGATTATTTCATTTGCTTCATGAATGTCAGGTGGCAGACAGTGTCACCTGAAATCCCTTGCAGCCATATGAACTGGAGTGGAAAAGCTCTGTCATCTCGTGCCATCATGTAGAGTTTGATATTTTGGACTTGAGCTATCGCAAGATTTTTAGATCAGACCAAAAGAAAGACTTTATTTTTGAGAAGCATCTAGGAGTACTTAAGTAAAGGTAAGACTTCTAAGGCAAATCACAGAATCACCCTCCCAAAATACTATATGAATATATTGGGTCGTCGGAAAAGTCATGACGCATTTTTGCCACGAAAAACAGAAAAATACGTCATGACTTTTCCGACGACCCAAAAGCTACCTATCCTGGAGAGCAGGTAACTAAACTAGATGAACCTGAGATCCAATCAGATCTTGATATCGCCTTGTTGCTTTTCTTTCTAGAAGGGGAGATGCTTATCTGCTCTGATTTCTGTATTTGAAGTTATTTGGGGCTAATACCCTTCCACTGCTGTTATGAAGCATTAGAAACTAAAATTTTCCTTTTAAATTATGCATGTGGAATAATTCAGTGAAAACAATTAACACTGTAGAAAAGTTGCTATTAGACAGGGACAAGCTCATATACTTAGTGAATTATCAGCCATCCCCTGCGTCTCTGACACCACCTCCGTGTCCCCCGCCCCTTTGGTGTCATCCTGGTGAAGGACGAGAAACGCACTGTGGCAAATCCTGTGTCCTGGGGAGGCAGGTGTTTTAGGAACAACAAAAGTTAAAGTTCATTCTCAGCTAATAGATAAAAGTCTCCTGAAGAACTGAAAGACTGTAATTAGGTATGCTCTCTAAGATCAATTAGGAAAACTCAACTTTCATTCTTTGTACAAACAAACAAACAAAAAAAACGATAACATGTATCCACTGTGGGAGGCCAGGAAAGTAGTGTGTAAATATCAGATGCGCTGGGCCGTTGATGCACAGGAAATTACCCCCCACTGCAGCATTTGCTTGGAGAGCTTAAACTCTCAGACCTCAGACTGCAAACCGGCTACGTGCAAAACACTATGATAGGAAGCCTATGGGTTGGCATCAAAGAACTACGTCTGGAGAATCTTAGAATCGAGTAGAAAAAGAATAATCGAAGTGCAAGTCAAGATTTCCTGCCATCGTTTCCGTCTCACTCTGCAGCCTCCTGCCTCCCACGGGTTCCCAACACCTCAGGCTGCCCAGTAGGTCTTTGGTGCTGCCTCTGTCTCTGAAAACTGTCAGGTCCTTTGCAACGGGAGGGTCAGTCCCTCAGGCCTCGTCCCATAGTCATCTGATTCAAAAGTCCTTCCAGACCACCCCATGTAAGCTAGCAAAGTTCCTTACTCACCTAGCCCTGCTTTTCCTCCAAGGCTGTTATCATCATCAATCAAACGGAATTTGCTTGTTGATTCCCTTTATTTTCTGCCTCCTTGCTCTAGAACACAAAGAAAGCGTCCGGGCCCTTGGACTTTTCTGTTTGTTCGGTATCCTCAGTGACTAGAATAGTGACTGATACCTAGATTTGCATTATAACTGTTTGCTGAAAGTATAGTGTATGTAATATGAATGAATGAATGAATGGATATATTTGTATTTATTGGGATAAATGCAATGCACTAAAAGATTCAAACTGATACTCTGATATAGGATTCTGAGTTCATTTTCTTTTCAATACGTTTGTACTTTTATAATAAACACACATTATTTCTGAAACTTTAATTCAAAATTTTTAAAAGTATTTCTATTAAAAAAATTAAAGATCACTGCCCTGCCTTGAAATAGAATGACACAGATGACCCACTGGGAGATTCACACGCATCCTATTCTAATCACTTTCACAGAAAATAATTCCAACTTCTGCACCACAACACCCTTTTTTAACATTCAACACCTCCTTCACAAGAAAAGCCTCTTTTAGCTTGAGTGTATTTTCTGTTTTACTTTCCAGATAGTCTCTCCTTTTGGTTACTGATAACAGAGTTATTCCTATTACAAGAAAAACATTCCAACCATTTACTCCAAAAAAATATTGATGGAATATGAGATATGTATACATTAAAACCATGCAGCAAGCCTTAGGAGGCTGAGACATGTTTAAGGGGAAAAGACAAGTTTTCATTCACATGAAAGGCAAATAATTTTTTAAGTTCTGCAAACTAATGAGTAAGAGGTTATTGGATTTTCTCAGAAGTCTAAGAACTAGTCCATATTTTAGTAGGTGAAACTTTTCACACATTACTTAACAACACAGATTTGTGTGTGTATTTATAAAATGAATGGGAATGACAGTACCTTCAAGAAAGATGATGGTGATTATTCATACTATTTTATTTCAAGCAGAATGGGGATATTAGTCAATTATACAATTACATTTTTACTACTTTTCTAAAGTAGTGACAGCTTAGAGTTTGAATTGTACATATAGTCAAATCAAAACAAAATATTGTTCAAAGAAATCACATCCTTTTTTTCTTTCCTTAAAGGAAGAATTTCATTTTAACTGGTATATTCCTTATGGAAAACTAAACCTCTATGATAGGAAGGATGACAATAGATAGATAGATAGATAGATAGATTTATAGACATATATATATACATATATAAGTATATATAGAGAGAGATACAGGTATTTCTATATATGTTTGTTTATAAGATATATCTACATGTAGCTATATCTCCAAATAAATTTATATTTCCATAAATATATATTCATACAGATATATAAAATCTATATTAGATGTCTAAGAAAACAAATTTTGACTAATAAAAGGATTACAGTATTATCTTTAGTATCTTAATCAAATGGAGAAAAATATTTTAAACTCAGTCATTAGAACAGTGAATTAATGCTAGAAAGAAAATATAGAGAAATTGTATGATTATATGTAAATAGTTGATAGAGTTAAATTCTAAGATAAATGATTTCACACTGTGCTATACTTAGCTAAGTAAATGAATGAAATGCTACAGTAGAGATTCAAATGCAGATTATCCATGATGCTTTTTGATTTTGCATTAAAAAGTGAGAACTGCATGAGTCCAACTTTTAAATTAAGAAAATTTTCTCATCAAACATTCAGATATAATAGCCAAAATTATTCAACTATCTTGTAAATGATTTGCATATGAAGAAATTATTCTAAAAACCTGTTCCTACCAAATGAGTGTATATGCGTTTTTTTCATCTTTTCTTTTGCTGACAGGTTTTACAAATCAGAATTGATTGGGTGACAAATAAATATTACCTTCTAAATGTTTACAATTAAGATTTGCAAGTGATTTTCAAAAACAGACTGTATATGGTCTTCACTGCTAAAATCACTATAACATAGACCTCTTTCCAAATACAATATTTTCTACCTCTGTCACTAAGAGTTGCCTCTGGGCATGTGGATTTTTCACGTGTATACATATGGATATTGACTTATTATTTCAGCTACTCGTTGCATTGTAGTCATAAATGTTGGGTTTGCTTCCTCACTCCCTGCTAATTAGCTGTGTTGCCGTTGGCAATTTGTTCTCTTTCTCTAAAGCTGGATCCGTATCCTGTGAATGGGGACAGCCAGCTAGACCTGCTAGCTGCTGCTGAGAGAACTAAATGAAACAGCCATGCACGCCATCTCCATAGTGCTCGCGCAGGCAGCCATCGGGGGCGTGGGGTCCTTTCCTCGTCCACGCCTTCTCCTCCAGACACACGTGTGAGTGCTGCGGGTCGTGGCCAAATTAATCAAAAATTGTTTGTCTCAATTTGTTTATTGGTAGAGTGAGGATTATTGTGCATGCCTTTCTATATGATATAAGGGTTATGTTTCTATATGATATAAGGGTTAAGTATAATACATATACACTTTCATATGTGTGTGTATATGGGGTGTGTGTGTAGTATAATAACAAACCATGCAACTATTTGGATCATTAAATAAGATGATTTTTAAGATCCTTTAAATTTTAAATTCTCTATTTCTATAAAATGTATATTATTACAAAGCTTGCTATTCTTGGAAATTTAGTTTCAGATTAACTGTCTTCTGTAACTTTACATCTATTGGTGGCCATTAGTCTGTGCTTTATGAACAAGCCCACCTTACTGTGACATGTTGGGGGCACTCAGGCCTCTTGTCAGCTGCAGTACAACTTCGCGGCCGTGTGGTTGGTGTTGGATCTCGGCAGACCTTCCTTTGGCTCCTCCCACACCTTCAGTCAGGTGACCTGGAAAGGTGTGGGCTGCGCCGATGCCTCAGCACAGGTCTGTCGTAACTTCTGCAGACGCAGTGCGCTTCCGTCAACACTCGGCCACGTGTTCATATAAACGTGTGGACATGCTGCACGCGTCTGTGTTCTTCTGTGTCCAGACACTACCTCACGGACTTAGCCCACATTCACTGTGCTAGTGTGGTAAGACCCAGACTATATGGATTCAAACCCTAGTTCTGTTACCCGTTGTATAACCTCAGGCAAGTACTAACCAATCTTTCCTCAGTTTTCTCATCTGCAAAATGGGGACAATAATAGCACCTGTGTTAGTCCATTTGGGCTTCTATGACAAAATACCATAGACTGGTGGCTTTCAGGCAACAAAAATATACCCCTCACAGTTCTGGAGGCTGGAAGTCCAAGATCAAGTCAGTAGGTTCTGTGTCTGGGGAGGACTGGCTTTCTCATAGATGTTCGTGTTCTCAATGCAACCTCACCTGGCAGAAGGGCAGGGACCTAATCCCAGCCCTGAGGGCTCCACCTCATGACCTGATCACCTCCCAAAGATCCCGCCTCCTAATACCATCACCTGTGGGTTAGGGTGGCAGCACACGAACCTGAGTGGGACACACACACTCCATGCATAGCAGACCCCAACTCACGGGGCTGTGGTGAGTTCTAAGTACAGCAACGCACACGAGTCACTCAGGACGACGTGCGCCTGGCTGTGTCAGCGGCAGCAGTTATCAGGCACTTCATTTTTGCCAGGGGCTCTCCAGGAGTAAGGACATGTAAAAGCTAAACACGTCAACAAGGCAGGTAATTTCAGATGGTAATAGGTGCTATTAAGGAGAAATGAGACCGTCATCCGATAGCGGTGACTCCTGCCCTGGGCAGCGTGGTCAGCAAAGCTTCTCTGAGGAGGTGACACGAGCTGAGGTCTGCATGACAAGAAGGAGCCAGCCCGGCAGCAGCCCGGTGCAGGAACAGCCAGGAAAAGGGAAAGCATATTCCAGAGTCCTGAAGCAGCACGAGTCTCGGAGCCAAAGCGTCAGGAAGGATGTACTGGGGTGGAGCCAGGCACCCAGGGGACAAACTGACAGGATACAGGCCGTGCTGAGACGCAGAAGCGGGGTGCCAGTGTAGCCCATGCTGAGTGGGCTCATTAGGCTCTGCTTCTGAATATTTGCACTTTCCCTTGTAATGGGAACCTGGTGTTAGCTTGTGTCCAGTAGAGATCTGTTCCATGTCTACATGTGACAGTGACCCTGTGACAATGAGATGTCTGCATAGTGTTTCTCGTTGCTGTGGCATGTCTTGCAGTGAGCCGTCTGGGAAAACTGATGATGGTTCTTTGCACGTGAAGCTGACTCTCCTGCAGAAAATTCCGCCAGCATCTTCACACACTGTAGTCTGAATATGATATAAACCATTTTTTTGTTCAAACCTATAGATCGACAGTCGTCATTTTCAGATCCTTGGGGTTTAGGCCATTTGCCAAAATGACAATAGCATTACACTTTTTGTATTATTGACATTAATAGCTCTAATAATATCTACTTGATGATGTCAGTGCTGAATTACCTCAGGCTCGTGAGGAGTAATGAGCTAAAATGATCAGAAAGGCCTTTTCACATAGTTCAGGTAAAGCTAAATGGTTGCAAATGGAAGAAGTGATGTCGCATGCTCCTGAGGGTCACCTGGCGTCACCTGCATCCGAGGAGAGCAACATTAGCTTTGCAAGTGGCAGTGGAGGTCCAGGGGCTCAGGTCGTCCCTAGAGACTATTTTCAAAGTCAGTGTTACTAGCTCACTTTGAAAAATGAAATGGGAGTCATTTCTCTGGGGATGGGAGAGCGAGACGATGTTGCCATCCAGGCCTGAGCAGAGCCTCGTTACGTTCCTCTGGCCGCTCGCACTGCCTTCAGCCACCCTTCCCACCGGCCCAGCAGCGTGCTGGCCAAGGTGGCGTCACCAAATACTCTCAAATAGGCCCGTTTACTAACAGCCCTGCAGCCAGCTAGCTGCTAAAGCATAATCCTGCTTGATTTAAAGACAGTAACAAAAAGTGCTTTGCCTGCTAGATGTGGGATTGACACAAACAAGCCGCCAGACATGAGAGCAGTGGAATCTGGAGACGTGGTCTTAGCAAACCAGTTCCTGGCTGTAGGACAGTGAAAGCGCTGTTAGATGGCGCTAGTAGCTCCACCTGAGCACTTCCGTTCTCTGGAAGGCGTGGGGACAGCCGGCCGAGGAAGCGCTCACTGTCTGTCCTTCATGCTCACGCCGCCACGTCATACTTCTGACATAGGGTGACTGGGTTTGCATAGCAATGGTTCTGACACTGCCTGGGGTCAGTGTAGGCCCCACAGGCTCAGGGCCCAATGCCGCTAGACTGACGCCCACGCCAGATGCCAGTTGTAGGTAGTGGGTCCCCGGGTTATAAGTCCTTCTGTCCCGCTTGACTACAAAATGGAGGCTCCTACAACCCCCCCCCCCCCCCCCCCCCCTCACACACACTCACACACAGTTCAGTCACTTGCTAGAACAGCTTACAGAACTTGGAAACACAACTTAGTTACCAGTTTATTCTATAATAAAGGCTATGATAAAGGATGCAGATGAAGAGATGCAAGGTGAGGTCTGGAAGGGTCCCGAGCACAGGAGCTTCTGTTCCCATGGAGATGGGAGCGCCCCCCCCCTTCTGGCATATGGATGCCACCCCCACCCCGGAATCTCTCCACACCTTACCATTTAGGAGTTTTATGGAGGCTTATCATGTAGGTCGATCAATTATGGAGTCACATTCCAGCCCCGCCTCCCCTCTCTGGAGGATTACGGGGTGCTGCTGAAAGTTCCAAGCTTCTCATCATGGCTGGGTCTTTCTTCTGAGCAGCCCTCACCCAGGAACCCACGAAGAGTCACCTCATAAGGAAGAAAAGCTGCTCCTGTCACCCAGGGAGTTGCTAAGGGTTTAGGAGCAGCTTTGTGTCAGAAGCCGGGGTCAAAGACCAAACGCGAGCAGAGCTGGGGATTCATAGACTCACCCGTCCTCATGAGCGAGTTGCTGTGTGTTTGAAATACGAGTTGCTGGTACAAAATAGAGCATCTGAGCTTATGGTTTCAGGAGTCATGCGGTCCTTGGTTCCAAGGTTAGCTATGAATTGGTTCTGAGTCACAGACGGGTCACATACCTATCATGTACCTTCTCTCAGTGTCAGTTTTCTCGCCTGTAAATGAGAACAAAACTGACCCATGGGCAGTAGTGTTGTACGTAGCACCTCACACATAGACGTCTGGCCTACAGGATGCATTGGAAAGACTTTGCCACTTGGTGAAGTTGTTATAATCTGGAGTCTTACGGCAGAGAGACGGCCGGGTGGCTGCACTCTGCTGCTCGCAACAAGCATTGTTAATATTACATGACATGTCCACTGTTAGTGCAGAGGAGCTCAAACTTGAGTGTGCATTAAAAATGCAGCGTTTCCCAGAAATCACGATTCGTTTGTCTGGAGGAGCCGAAGCATCTTCGCTCTTAACACATACTCCAGGTGATCCTGGTTTTTAAGAAATAATGTCTGGGAGTAAATGCCAAGCGTCACTTCCTACGTCCTTCCCAGGCTGTCAAAGCGACTCCTGCCGTCAGGATGTGTTTTAGAGAAAGGGTTTGGCAACGGGGCTTGAGTGTGAATGGCACCCTCACTATTAACTTCAGAAGCTTCACCTAGAGCTTATCTCTGCAACGTGCAGACATTTTTAGCTTGTGGCTATCACACCCTACAAGCTGCTTGAATTTCCCTGAAGACAAGGCCTCTGATTCATTAGAAGGTAAAGAGTGATGGCTCTGACCCAAGGGGCCTGGGGGAGAAGCCAAGCGGGACACATTTGAGTGGCGTTTTGTTTAAAGAAACAGAAAAAGACCCAAAATAATGAATTTCAGCATGGCGCGCTTCTCAGCCGTGCATCCCTGGGCTCCGCTTTGTTTATTGGTGACAGGAGCCCCTGAGAGGAGAAGTGTATGGAAATCCCTATGGAATGGACGCCGTGAGCTTCCGGGGCACACGGCAGCCACGCTTCCGGTCTTGCTGTGGATGGACTGACGGACGCGCGCGGCTGGGCCCTCCGTGTCCTCTTTCCCAGCCGTGCTGATCGGAGATGAACAATTGATGAGCGTTTACACGGGATTCAAGTATGTTGGTGGCAGCTGGTGTCCAGAGAAAAGCTTTCCTTTCCTTTTCGTTTCACCACAGTCAACATGCATTTAATAATCTTTTTATGGTGTATGTATTTTGGGGCTTCCGTCAGTGACTTTTATGTGTGTGTGACTCACGGGTCACCATGCAACCGCATCCTTGGAGGACAGATCGGCGCTGGGCCCCTGAGGCGGGTCACTGCCGCCAGGACACGTCTCTGCCCGGTACTCCCAGGGCCGTGGCTGCGACCTGGACGTCCAGGAGGCAGCTGGCCTGCCGTGGGTGCCTCCAGCGCGGCACTGACCTGGGAGAGCCCCCGAGGCTGCCCCTCGCTCGCTGTAGGGCCGAGAGCAAGACGGGACTGTGACCGTCTCAGCTTGCTCCCGTGGGAGGTAGTAATAGTACCGGATTCATAGGATTGTTGGCAGGATGAAACGAGGTGGACAGAGACCTTTGCAGTAGTACTGATGTCTACTGGAGACGACTAGAAGTGCTACACACCTGTAAGTGTTTGGTAAAAGTGCGTCTTCCTGTCCCCACCCAGACAGAGGTTCAGGACTTCCGTGAGGGGTGCTGTGCGCTGTAGTGTGACGTCATGATCTCTGGTCACAGCAGGGTTTGAGGCCACCTGTATTGTAATATTTTGTTCACAGATGTAAATCCTGTGCTCAGAAATTTTTGGCACATAGTAGGCACACAACAAACAATGGATAAAAAATAAACAAGTGAATTAATTAATGAATGTTAGTGTTTCCCTTCCCTTCGTGTTTGTGATCGTCCCACTGCAGTTTGCTAGATCACAAGAATTCAGGTGTGTGCGTGTGTGTGCATGTGTGTGCACGTGTGCACGTGTACATGTGTGTGTGCGCACCTGTGTGTGTGCATGTGCGTGTGTGCATGTGTGTGCACCTGTGCATGTACGTGTGTGTGTGTGTGTGTGTGTGTGCACCTGTGCGTGTGTTGTATTACATCTGCCTTACAACCATCAGAGGTGAGTTCTTCCGTGTTCTTCCTGCTCCTTCGCTTCCGTCATATTTGTCTCCCTTGCCGCCACCCAGAGCCCTAAGAGGTTAGTCTGTTGTCATCCGTTTCACATATGAAGACACCCAGGCTTGGAAGTGAAATTGTCTTGCCTCAGCTTTCACATGATTGAATTTCACAAGCAGGAGTCTAACCCAGTCTGTCTCCCCTCCTGAGGGCAGCCGGAAAACAGAGGTGGCTTCTTACTACCCAAATGAGACACAACAATCCAAGTACAGAATCACTGAGCATTTTACGAGGGAGTACTAATTATCCAGCCATTCACAAACTATTTCAGTTTTACAGAAGTTTATTGCGCCCAGCTAGAAGCGTACAAGATATACAGGGTTTCTGTTCTCACAGAGCAATGTTCTAGGAGGCAGTGTAATGCCATTCACTGATACCCATTTATTAGTAGCCTGTCTGTCTGTCTGTCTATATAAAACCATTTGACAGCATCATAATGATGGTACTATGCTAATATCATTCTTTACCTTCATTTTGAAAAAAATATATCAGATTTTCAGAGAATTTGCAGGAATTATGCGTATAACTCTCATATTACCTTCACGCACAGAACTCATTCATGTTTTGTCACTTATGCTGGCGTTGCCCTTTATCATGAGGCCATTCTCCAATCACATGTCACATCCATTTGTCATGTCTTTATAGCCCCCTGCAACCTGGAACATTCCTCAGTTTTGACCTGACTGTGGCATTTGTAAACATGAAGGCTAGTCAGTTTGGAGACTGTTGCTTGATTCGGGTTTGTCCAATGATTCCAAACATCATTAGACCCAGGTTACACATTTTGGCTAGCATATCACATGAGTGATGCCAGGTTCTTCTGTGTGAATCTTGAGTGGCACAGAGATATTGATTTATCTGCTTAGTGATAGTGTTAACTTAGCTCACTTGATTAAGATGGTGACTATCAGGCTTCCTCACTGTAATATTACCCCCTCTATAAAGAATATGTATTGTTGTGGGTAGAAACTTGGAGATTATGTAAAATCACATTTGTCATACCACTTTTACCCAAGTTATAGCATATGACAGTTTTTTCATGGATTGATTTTTTTTTATGATAGGTGTCACCTGGTGACTTTCTAATTCTATCATTTCTTCTACATTTATCAGTTGACATTATACTCAAAGGAAGAACTTTCCATTTCATTTATCTTTCCATATATCTATGTATGTATGTATCTTTCTATCTACCTACCTTACCTATATGTCTTATCTATCATCTATCTATTTATCTATCTACTGTCTATATCATGTAGAACTATTTATTCAATACATTTATTCAAGAGATAGCAATTTATTTAGGAGATAGTAATAGTAATACAGTATCATTTCATTGTTGCTCAAATTGTCCCAGAATTGACTAGTGGCCGTACTTTGAATTTGACTTCTGTGTCCCCTCTACACACACCCATTATCTTTGGACATGTCTCTGCTTTCTGGCACAAAACAAAATGCAGCAGGTCATTTTAATGCAGCCCTGAAACCAGCCGTTTTCCAAGAAGCTATGGTTCATTTTAGTAGAAAATGGTTTTTAGAAACCAAGAAATAGGTGCGAGGTAGGCTCATTGCTACTGAATTATTGCTGACCCCAAGCCCGCCCAGTGGACACACACATTTATATCTACACTTATTTCTATATTTATTGATATGTATCAGAAACAGCAGTTCACACCAGTAGTTCTCGTCCCAATCCAACAGAAAAAGGGTTCATCCTACCTTTCTCCATTTTCATATTTATGTCTCCTCCTCCAATAGTGAGAACACCAGTCCCCATTATCTGTTTTATTATTGAGGTATAATTAATATCACATTATATTAGTTTCAGGTGTACAACATAATGATTTGATATTTGTGTGCACTGTGAAATAATCACCACGATAAGTCTAGTTATCCATTACCCTATAAAATTACATTTTTTTTCTTGTGAAGAGAACTTTTAAGATTTACTCTCAGCAGCTTCCGAGTATGATAGATAACATTATCGGCTATAGCTAAGATGCTGCTCATTGCGTCCCCGTGACTGACTGATTTTAGAACTGGGAGTTTATACTTCTTGACCCTCTTCAAGCGTTTTGACCCACCCGCCCGCGCCATCTCCTTCCCCTCTGGCAACCACCAATCTATTTTCTGTACCTCCGAGTTTTATTTAGTTTTGTTTGTTAGACTGTTTTGTTTTTTAGATGCCACATGTAAGTGAAATCATATGGTATTTGTCTTTGTCTGACTTACTTCACTGCACTCATGCTAAGTGTGGTCACATCCATGTAGTCACAAATGGCAATAGTTCATTCTTTTTCATGGCTGAGCGGTCATCTCCATGCTGGTTTCCATGCTGGCTGAGCTAATTTACATCCCACCAGCAGTGCACAAGGGTCCCCTTTTGTCCACATCCTTGCGAACACTTGTTATTCCCTGTCTTTTTGATGACAGCCATTCTGATAGGTGTGAGGTACTATCTCACTGTGGTTTTGACTTGCATTTCCCTGATGATTAGTGACGCTGAGCCTCTTTTCATGGGCCTGTTGGCCATCTGCATGTTCTTCTTTGGAAAATGCATGTGTGTTCAGATCCTCTCCCCCTTTTTTAATAGGAGTTTTTGTTTGTTTGTTTGTTTGCTACTGAGTTGTATGAGTTCTTTATATGTTTTAGATAATAACCCATTTTCGTGTATATATAGTTTGTAAATATTCTCTCCCATTCAGTAGGCTGCCTTTTCATTTTGGTGAAGGTTTTTTTTTGCTGTGTAGAACCTTTTATTTTTGTGTTGTCTCACTTGTTTATTTGTGCTTTTGTTGCCTTTGTTTTTGGTGTCAGAACCAAAAAAATCATGACCAAGACTGATGTCAAGGAACTTGCCACCTGTGTTTTCTTCTAGGAGTTTTATGGTTTAAAGACTGAATGTTCAAATCTGTAATCCATTTTGAGTTTATTTTTGTGTAGGGTGTAAGATAGTGGTCCACTTTCATTCTTTTGCCTGTGTCTGTCCAATTTTCCCAATGCCATTTATTGAAGAGATTGTCCTTCCCCATTGTATATTCTTGGCTCCTTTGTGTAAATTATTATAATTGACCATATAGGTGTGGGTATACCTCTGGGCTCTCTATTCTGTCCCATTGATCTATGTGTCTGTTTTTATGCCAGTACCATACTGTTCTGATAACTATAGCTTTGTAATACAGTTTGAAATTGGGAGTATGATGCCTCCAGGTTTATTCTTTCTGAAGAACGCTTTGGCTGCTTGGGTCTTTCATGGTTCCATACAAATTTTAGGATTGTTTATTGTAGCTCTGTGAGAAATGCTACTGGAATGTTGATATGGATTACATTGAATCTGTGGATTGCTTTGGGTAGTGTGGGCATTTTAAGAGTATTTATTCTTCCTATCCATGGACATGAAATATCTTTCTATTTATTGTGTGTTCTTCAGTTTCTTCCACCAATGTCTTATAGTTTTCAGTGTACTGGTCTTACACCTCCTTGATTAAATTCATCCCTAGGTATTTTGTTCTTTTGGAGGCAATTGTAAATGGGAACTTATTAAAATTTACCTTTCTGATAGTTTGTTGTTAGTGTGTGGAGCAACCAATTTTTGTACATTGATTTTGTACCTAGCAACTTCACTGAATTTATTAGTTCTAACAGTTTTGGGGTTTTTTTTTTTTGAGTCTTTAGGGTTTTCTATATATAAAATCATTTGTCTACAAATAGTGACTGTTTTACTTCTTTCTTTCCAATCTGGATGTCCTGTATTTATTTTTCCTACCTAATACTCTGCATAGGACTTGTAATACTACGTTGAATAAAAGTGGCAAATGTGAGGGCCGGCCAAGTGGCTCAGTTGGTTAAGAGCTCGCTCAAGAGTGCGAGCTCTGAGCAACAGCGGTTCAATTCCCAGTGCAAGCTGAGCTGTCGCTGAGCTGCCAACAGGTGGCAGGATGGCTCAGTTAAAAAAACTAACAAAAAACAAAACAAAACAAAAACAAGTGGGGAATGTGGGCATCCTTGTCTTGTTCCTGATCCTAAAGGAAAAGCTTTCAGCTTTTCACCACTGAGCATGATGTTAGCTGTGGTCTTGTCCTGTATGATCTGTACTATGTTGAGGCGTGTTTCCTCTATATTCACTTTACTGAGAGTTTTTATCATAAATGGATATTGAATTTTATCAGATGCTTTCTCTGCAGCTTATTGAGATGGTCTTACGATGTTTATCCTTAATTTTGCTAATGTTATGTATGACCTTTACTGATTGGCAGATGCTGGATTATTCTTGCATCCCTGGAATGACTCCTGATATTATTGGAAAGCGGTAAACATGACCCTTAGGTTTGGAAAAAGAGTTTGGGATTTACAGTGTTTCTGGAGTAGACAGTTAGGTGGGTAATTTTTCTAAACAGATAGGAACTTTAGACTCTCCTGGTCAACTAATTGGCACAAATTAAAAGAAAATCTGATTAAGTTGTGTATCTGCTTACAAACCACTTTGTTTTGCCTCTTTATTTTTTTTTAAATGAAACAAGTAGTTCTCATTTCAAGTGAACCAGACAGCTCCCAGGTGCGACTGTCTCCTGAGAGAAGAGAAACAAGATTCTTGAAGAAAATGAAAGTGTTTCATGCCTCTTTTTCATCTTCTGAAAGGTTACTTTTAAAAGTTAACTCCTGAAGAGAAACAGATGTGTCCAGAAATTAAGTATTCAAAGCCAGGCCAGGAGAAATTCTCTGTGCCTGGTATAGAAATGGAAGCAGTGGCTTTAGTTCACCTCTTATCCCCTTTGTCTTATTTATTAATGTGATTTAGGGCAAGTTGTTCAGACTCTTTGTGCCACAATTTTCTCATCTGTAAAAAGGGAATTCTTCGTAGCCCTCTGTGTTATTCAGGATCGCAACCAGCTGTAAGAAAACCATTTGCTTAAACAAGTATGGGGGGGTACTGTTCTCACAGCTCACTCTCAGATACTAGACCCCTCACATTTGCTGCCAGAGGTTGGTTTGCCTTTTCCCTGTAGGATGAAAATGGTTATTTTCCTCAACTGACAAAAGAGTCCTAATTTTATACTAAAGTAAGACCGAACTTCTTAACTTTCCTAGAATATAATCCACATCTGTCCAAGTGTTCTGCAATTTAGCTTCAACAACTAACACACGATGCGCCTTCTGTGTCCCCGCTGGTTCAGTCTGGAACGCACTTCACCCCGTCTCGACCCCGTTTGTGCACAGTGTGTGTCCCCCACCTCCAGCTCTGAGGAGAACACCTCCATCGGAACTCCTGCTGAGCCGCGGGTCACTCACTTCCCTGTATTTCCAGAGTGCATCAATTGTATCATTATTTATATCTTTCTAAAATTAACATAAAATCAAATTTAATGTTATGTAAAATAAAACATATGGTATTAACATATACTATACTATACTATACTATACTATACTATACCAATCTCCTATTGCTTCCAGACTTTTTCAGGGAAGAAGTCCTATCTAATTCACCTAGCTGTTATACACAAGATTCCAAACATACAAGCCCTCAGTAAATATTTTTTTAATCATTCATGCTTTAGATTCTACCAAACTGATAATATGCATCTTCAAATACAGCCTTGTGATCATTACTGTCTTCTCTTTCCAAGAGGCATGGGAGTTTGAAATGAAGATACAGTCATGCACCCCATAATGACATTTTGGTCAACAACAGACCACGGTGGTCCCATAAGATTATAGTGGAGCTAAGAACCTCCTGTCACCTGGTGACGTCCTAGCCATGGGGACATTGTAGTGCGAGGCATGACACACGTGTATGTTGTGACACCAGTGTGGACCAACCTGCGCTGCCCACTGTATCGCAGTACGGAACATACGGTTATGTACAGGACATGATACTCAATAAGAAACAACTATGTTGCTAGTTTATACATTTATTGTACATCTTATCTTTGTTTTAGAGTATACTCTTTCCACTTGTAACGCGGAGTTTGCCGTAGAACCGTGTGCCGGGCCACACCAGGGGCAGCCTCGTGCATCTCTGCTCATTGCGTCTCTTGATCGTATCCTTCTCGCTTGTGCTGGATTCAGTCTCACGTTGTTTTGTACAGTGACGTGCTGTGCAGGCTCGTGGCCCAGGAGCAACAGGCTCTCCCATCCAGCCCCGGTGTGTCGTGGGCTGGACCCTCCAGGTTCGTGTAAGTGCCTCTGTGATGCTCACATAGGATGAAATGGCCTAACTTTGTTTCTCAGAATGTATCACCTGTGTTAAGTGTCAAATGGTTGTAATTTCAAGTTAATTAATTTCTTAAACTTCGACATAGCTACTCGATTGACTGATAGGAAATAACTGATATGGTGTGTGTGTGTGTGTGTGTGTGTGTGTGTGTGTGTGTGTGTACACATACGCATGAGGGTGTTGTTTTTCACCGGAATCTTGGCATTAAATAGACAAACCCTAGGAATGTTTGTTACAAGCAAATGAAAGCTGTCCTTCCAGGAGAGCTCTAGCAGAGGACTTATTTAACCCACAGACACCTGGGTTGGCTCGCCTGAAGACTGCGTAGCATTTTTATGGTTAACGTTGTTTATTAGTGACAACAAGTAAGATTTATGAAATGGTTTAAACATGCTAGGCATGTGGTGTTTTTCGTGTCTTAGATCATTAAAGTGTAAGCCTTTGTTGAGTGCTGCAGAGGTGAGTAAGAGCTAAGTCTTTAGTCTGAAAGAAATGCCAGAGGGAAAGTGCATTTGCAATAGAAAGCAAAGTTCCTGAAAACTCTCGTTTCCGCAGTGTCGCCCCAGCGTCTCGCACAGTCTGTTGCGATGCTCTCCAAGTCCTTTCCTGTCCGAGCGCAAGCTCTGAGGCCCCTCGTCTGTCCAGGTCAGCCTCGGCCAGCTCCGTCATCACCCCCAGCTTCGCGTTCTACCCGTGTGACCTTGGGCAAGTTACCTAAACTCAGTGTGACAGTTTCTCCTACAGCGAGGGTGGCTGTCAGTAGTACTTAGAATGAACTCAGCAGCAAGCACATGTAGCCCAGTGATTATTCAAATGTGCCATCGGGTTCTCCTACCACAAGAACGTGCTGGTGGGCACTGGTCGGCTGTAGCTGAGAAGCCAGAGTGTCAGGGCCCTGTGGCTTTCTGGGCCTTTCTCGCTCTTTCTTGAGCCACTGTGTCCGTAGTGAAGACGGGGGAGGGCAGAAGGAAGGAGCGGCCCTGGTGTGGAATGTGACAGCCCCCGAAGCCCCTGGCCGATGTCCACTTGTGCCTCATTTGCTGGACTTGTGAACGGAGCTTGCAGGTGAGGAATTTTCAGGGGCCATTGTCCCCAGACAACATGAAAGTGTTCTCAGTGACCAAGAGGGGCACAGGGAGCTGGGTAGAGAACGAACCGTGTCTCCTGCACTACCTTCAGGCTTGTCACGGAGGTAAACAAACTCAGGCCTGGATGGCACTCACAAGAGTGCAGGCTCATGGCAGGTGCGCTGCGAATGGCAGCTGTTTCTGACAATATCCTCTCGCCTCCCTCCTTCCCCTGACCCTCAGCTTTCTGCCATAAGTAACCTGCCTCTGTCCACGTGTAGGTTGCACCCCTGGTCACTTCCCTGGGTACCCCTCATTCTCAGCAGTGTACACAGTAGGCCCAGAGCGGATAAGGTGCTGTACAGAGACCCGGACGAGCAGTCCTTTACCAGGAAGGGCAAACAGGTTTTCAACACTGTGATGTTTGTGGTTCCTGTCACACACTCAAAGGAAAAAAAGTGACCTACGAATCATCAGTTTACAACGCTCATTTATTTAATATGTTTCGCTAGCAGATCAGAGGTAAAATGTGTTCTTCCCCAGTGGCAAGGTGAGGCAAAGGTGTGCGTGATGAGACATATTAAGGTCATCAGCCGTGTTTCTAACTTAGAAAATAAAAGCTTTCTGGAGTCTGTAATTAATAAGCACTGTGTTAAGTCGGGCGCTTCAATCTTTGAGGTTCCCCTGTTTGACTGAGCGGATCTTTGATGTGGGAGATCAGGGGAATTCTCCTTGATGGTTTTTTATTGTAGATTCCAGTTCAGCAAAACGGTGCCCGTCAGTAACCTGTCCGCTTAGGGCTCCCGTCTCTCTCGCGTAATAAAGTCAGACCACCAGGTGCCATCAAATAAACACAGATCTCCTGCAGTCGGTCACGACACCCGCCTCGTCCCCGCCCCCCCTTTTCCTGATGCCACGGGGTCCTCACCCATGGGGACGATGCCCTGCCAGGCAACAGCCTTGCCCTGGTGCTCACAGGGCCCTCTGGCTAAATACGCGAGTGGCCCTCAGTGGACTGTGACATGCTGATAACAGCATGGTTGTCTTCGCATAACTTGGGTTTGTCTCATCCCCAGGAACACAGCCCTACCCCCTCACAAGGCTCCAGAAATGGGGTTATGTTTGATGTTTCCCCCATTCGCATGTCACAGTTTTGCTAATGTGCCTAGAAATCAATCCTGTTTGTTCTTCTGAGCCTGTACTGCCTGGCATGTGCCAGTTGAGACACAGGAGTGGTCCTTGCACCCACCCTCAGCCCTGTGGCTGCTGGAGAGCACATCAGAGGTCAGGGCTGGCTGGCCGACTTGCTTTGACTCGTTAGGTGATTCAAACTCATCATCGCGTGTGAGCGCAGTGAAAAGTAAAAACACAGAGTGACTGCAGGCTTTGGACAGCGGGCAGTCAAGGCTATGAATTCTTGTGGCACAAAAAGCCTAGTTTATCTGACTAGAATCGTATTTTTTTACACCACACTTACTGTCACATGTCGTCGGAAACCTGCGTCGTTTCTTGTTGGTACCAGATGTGCTTGCCGTGATTATCCGTGCCCTGTGTGCCGTGCCCGCAGTGGTCCATTGGGCAGCCTCCTAATACCTGTACCAGGTTCGCCCCCAGCCAGCCCCTCTTCCTGGCTTGGCTGGTGATAAGAACCCTTGAAGGGGGGTCTGTGACGCCCGCAGATGAGCCGTAGCAGCTCATGGTCAGTGGCTCCGCTGCGCCAGTAGTCGGCCTTTATGCTGTGTCCTCAGTGCTGCAGGTGATTCTTACCTTGAGCCAAAATTGGAAGCGGTGGCCTAGGTGGTATGATTAATGCAGGTACTATTAATTCCCATACCCTGACTTGCCCCACTTCCTCACCTCCCTTTCTGACTAGGTCTGCCAAGCAGCCTACTCATTCTCAAGGCTGGGCGTTTACAAAAGAGGTCAGAGAAAACAGTCAAGATAAGTTAAGGTAAGGAAAATAGTTTCATTGAAGAATTAAAATAGATTTTCACCTTCAACGGAGAGAGAGCCATGATGAGAGGAAGCCGACCTCTTGGATGATTTTGGTGTTCGGACAGAAACGGACCCAGGGCCACTGGGCTGACTCAGCATGTCAGCAGGCGTTGCGTATGTGTGGTCCGCATGGATTCGCAGCAGGTCTGCGTAATAGTGTGTGTGTGTTAGCGCAGCGGTGCGTAAGCCCGGGATGGTGTCCTCAAGACTGCAGTGTCTAACTTCTGTCCATCTGTGTATAGAAATGAAGGTGGGAAAGGGAAAGCACAGGTACAAGGGAACTATGTCAGTGATGTTTTGTCACAGATACATGTTATTCATGTGACATGTACTGACCACGCTGTGACGAGGCTTTGGTTTCACCACAGTAAGTAAGAGAAACGTAATCTCCTTGTAGGATTCCCTGCTGGGATTTACATTCTCACAGGAAGAGAGACTTTTCTTTAAGTTTATTTAATTTTGATATCAGCGTGGTAAGTTACATTAAGGAGAAGTTCAAGAAATGATGCGATATTTAATGGAGGGAAGTGAGGTAGTTTGGGGTCAGGTTTCTAAGTGACAGTTGGAGCGCATATTTTACCTCTGATGTTTACTTTCCTCTTTTCTCAAACAAATGAGAGGATTCTATTTTGTCACAAAAGGGAATTTTAAAAAGCAGAACAAATTGAGGTTTGCAATGACAAGCTATGCTTTGGTTCTCTTAGGAACAGGTCACTCATTGCCCAAGGACATTCCCAAAGACAAAAAGCTTAACGTCACTGATTTGGCTCCGACTGCAGCAAAACTAGATGTTCTCTCCCTTCTCTTTTGAAACAAATGCCCAACTTCAGTTTGCTTCTTTGCAGATAGACAACAGAAGGAGATATGAAAACTTTTAAAAAACAGGATGAGTATATCTAGGTGGGTGTATGTGTGATTTCTTTTTTTTATTATTTTTATTGGCTGCATTCTAAGTCCGCGACTCTAGAGAACATCAAAACTAGCATAGTTGTTCAGACAGTACCAGCTCTGTTTCTCGGTGAGCCCAGGGAGATAAGTTACGTGTTTCGCATTTCCAGCTAGACGGGCAGCTCCATGAAAGCATATGTATATAAATAATAATCGGGAAGAAAGACAGAGTTGTTAGTATTGTCACATATGCAGTGGCCACTGGCTCCATTTATCAGGCAGTTTTGGACGAGGTCATATATTACATTACAACCAAGATGTATGATTGTTTTTATGATGAGTAAGATTGGGCCAGATTTAATGTTTTAACTACCATTTCTATCAAAGTAAACCTATACTCAAACACCATTCTTTGTGAGGATGAAGAAACGTACATCCTTACGGCTGAAATGAACTCCCCAAGGCAACACTCTAACATGTCTTAGAAGGCGGGCATAAGCCTGGCAGCTGCCAAGGTCAAGTTTAAATGCACACAGCTTCTACCTATCAGAGGCAGGGGACAGTGACTGGAAACTCCTTTCCTGTCTCTAAGGGGAGGTAGGGTGACTCCAAGTGCACACATACCTGAGCTGTTACGCTAACGCATTACTTGAGCTGCAATCCCTTATTCACCAGTGACAAGCTGCTGTGTTTCAGGCGCTATGTCAGAAAATGTGAACACAGCTGCGAATAAAAGAAACTCAGGCCTCTGACACGAGAAAACTCACGTCTTGGTCAGTGAGATGGATAATAATACAGTAAACAAAACACACCGAGAGCGCCAAAAAAATGTACACACATTTTAAGAAAGGAAAAAACTATTAAAATTGTAATAGTATATACCGATAACAAAAGATGAATATAAGTCACGTTTGACTTCTGCAATTACAAGAGGTGCTCAAAGTGGTTCCTATCAGCGTCCGGACACTTCTGATGACGGCAAACTACTGCTTGAGCGACGCGGACCAAAGAGTCCAGTTGTGCACATTTTTTTGGCGCCTCTGGTATAAATGTATGTGTATATATATTATAGATAATAAGGATTTGGGTGCATTTCTGGATGAAACAAAGGCAGTTCAGTATAGACTCCATTGGCAAGGCTTGGAGGGGTCACGCGGAGAAGCAAGGGAAGGAAGTGCTCTCATAGGTGGTGATCTGCACGTAAATCTTTGGAAAGTGAGAAGGAAGCTCTCAGTGTGAGAATAACGGAGGAAAATGTCACAGCCAGAAGAAGGGCGGTGCCAGGGGAGAGGCTCGATGAGCAGATCGGTGTGCTTGGAGTTGAGGCTGGGACAGTGGAAGGTGGCAGAAGGGACAGTGGAAGGTGGCAGAAGGTCAAGTGAGGGAGTTGCCAGAGCCAGATCATTAAGCGCCTGTTGATTTTACACAATGTACTGAAAGTAAACTGTTTCAAATTGTCTTAGCTGTTGGGGACATGTGGAAGATGACGTAAGGAGAGACGGCAGAGCTGTGGGAGTGTAGATAGCTGCGAATCTGATACCTGGTGCGTAAGCTGGACCTCAGTGAAGGAGGTGGCTCAGGTATGAGTCTGTGGGACGAGATGGCTCCGATAGCTCCCAGCTCGGGCAGTGCTGGGGACTGGCTGGGACAGTGGGGCCTGTGTACCTGGCGCTGAGCTGGAAGTGAAGGGGAGCTGGGATACCTGGTCTGTCTGGCATGGGCCTCTCACAGCCTCCGCCTTCGGCGATGTGGATGGTCTGTCAGGTGCCTGATCACCTGACCTCGGTGTGTAAAATGGCTGCTTCTCCTCTGCCTCCCAGATCTCCCATAAATTCCTCTTGATCCCATCTGGAAACACATAAGGAAGGGAATTTTGGGAATGTGGCTGAGTTTGCCAAACTGACACAGAACAAAGCCATTCTACTAAAGGTAACAAACCACCTGGTATGGAAATCACTTGCAGTGATGCAGCTAAGCCTTTCGGTGGTTACTGTGGGGTCAGGTACGAACGAGATGTGGGCTCTGGGGACTTGTTTTGATAAAAAGGTTTGATTCTCACATGTCCTTTATTCCTTTATATTTTATTGAAAGACAAGCTCTCATATTCATATAAAGCACATATATTCATATATGTGCTGCTAATCTAAAAGTTTACTTCTCTGACAACCTTACTTTGAGCTACATACAGCTCCAAGAAATCAAAGTTAAAATAAAAAATGTGAGTTGTGGAAGACTATGTGTATGATCACAATCGTGTGATTTTCAGGAACACACAGAATTCGATCTCAGAGACTTGCAGCGTTAGTGGAATCTATAGACCCAGTGGTTTTCAAATGATGTTTGTCGTCACAGATCAAATGGCTTTTTTATGCAGAACATCAAAATAAGGAGCTAGAAAAAGACAAACGGTAGCTTTGATTGAGGCAAGGGCAGGAGTTGGAGTGGTGGCTCTCCGTTCGCCCATTCCAGGAAAGGCTTTCAGGGAATATGCAGAATGCAGGCAGACGAGGCCTTGCGAGGCTGCCCCTGTGTCATGGCCCCCGTTGGAAGCAGGACGCTGCACCTGTGTCGTAGCCCAAGACATGCAATTACATGGCACATACGTGGGAAATGGATGCTTCGTTGAAGATTCTGAGCAGAGACCGTCAGCCCCATACACCAAATGGCAGCACTGCCTTGAAACACTCTTGAAATATTTCCTCCAGTGCTTCTTTCTGCTCTGTGCCCCATTTCACCACTCCCAACCCACCACTTCTCAAAATTTCTTCTTCTGTCCCAAATAACAACTGTGCTTATTAACAGTGTAGTGAGATAAATACTTTCAGTCAGTTTAATCTACCTTCCTAAATAACAATTGCTGTCATCTCTTGAGTGCTTAGTATAGTCTAGGCACTGTGCTAATTGCCTCTTTTTCTCCTCTGAACAACTCCTGTTGTGTAGACAGGAATACTGAGGCAGAGAACAGCTAAGTAATGTGTCCGAGGCCATTCAGGGAATAAGCGATAGAAGGACGCAAGTCCCAGGCTGAGCTCTGCCTCAGAAAGACATTTACCAAGAGATGCATTGTTACCAGTCAGAGCTTTTGCAGACCGTGTGCCCACCAACCCAAGACGATGCTCGGTATATTCACCAGACAGCCAGTCCCCTCTGGGGCTTGGGGAAGAAGGGGCCATGGTGTCTCTTGAAGAAGATAGAATGTTCTCTCTGATGTTGCAGCTTTTGAAATCCACTGACTCTTCCGATCCTCATTTTTAGAAGTGAAATCTGTCCTTCAGCAAGTCACCAGCAGCCATTTATGAAACAAGTGTAGCATGGAAGGCTGTCATGTCCAAAGATGCCCACAACAGCTCCTCTTCCCACAAGCTACTCTTTTAATGCAACCTTGCCACACCTTCCCCCAAGAGTTGGGCTCATGTTCCCTGCCCTTGAATCCTGATGGGCTTGCGAGACGATGGTAAAGGTAAAGCTTTGTGTCTTTCAAGGCTAGCTTCCACTTGGCTGGTCTGGGACGCTCACTCTTAGAGCCCAGCTGCCATTCTGTGCAGAAACCCCAAATGGCCCACACGGAGAGGCCGCACGACAGCAGGCCCTGTGTCGGTGCTCTGGCCGACAGGCCAGCTGACAGCCCAGTCATCAGCCGGTCTCGACAGCCAGCCACGTGAGTGAAGACACCTCCGCATGCTTCCTGTCCTGAGGGTTCCAGTGGCCCAGCCTTCGCGACCACCTGGCTGAGGGCCCGGAAATCATGGTGCAGAGATGAGCGACCCTGTGCCAGCTCCTGACCCACACCTGCGGCAGGTGCGTGGTGTTTCCCGCACTACATCTGGGGTGGCTGATACACAGCAGTAGGAGCTGGAGCCGGCAGTGAGGGCACAGGCTGAGGGAGAGTGGAGCCATCCTCGGGCGCCCCCAAAGCGACCGCTGAGTTCAGCTGCAGCCGGGCATGTGCTATGACAGCCCCAGGAGCACCTGTCTGCTCAGCCACAGTACTTCCCCAGGTAGGCAGGAAAGTAATGCAAATTGGAAGCAGGAGGCTGTGCTGTAGCAGTTATTAAAGTCCATAATAACCAGGGCGTTTAGAAATGTATGATACATGCTGCTAAAGTCCTTGGAAAGAGTCTGTTCTCATGGATAACTTAAGTACTCTTCCAATATTTATACTTTGCAAGGATTTCTGACTTTCTGTCTCCACTCCCCCGGCCTCCTGCATTGAGTTCTCTGTAGAATCTGTGTATTCCGTGCCTCCCAGTCAGGAATTCTTACCCAGCCTCCCGCACTGGCTTGTGTAAGGGGTGGGGGCAGTGGCCATACGTCGGCAAGCCCGGCACGCTGCTGGGCCAAACTCAGCTCTAGTCCCCCGTCCACACTGAGAACCACCGCTTTGTGGTTCAGAATCCGTTTTCAACTTGTAAGAAGATAAATATTGGCTCACTCTCTCTCCCAACTGGGTCCAAATTCGCCATCAATTATTCCCTCCCAGATTTTCTACCATACTCCACTATTTCCGAACAAACATCAATTGTGCCAATGTCTTGAGTAGTGTCAGTCTAAACGGAAATGGTTCCAGCTTCCTTAATATCATCACCAACTGTCTTATTAACTAATTAACGATGCTGTGAATAATAAAGTGCCATGTTGTTAAACCAGGCAGAAGCAGCAGGCAGTTGCCCCAGCTTACGGAGTTCCCACCACCTGGCTCAGAGTGGAAAGTGAACTTCTCCACCAGGCACTGGCCAGAGTAGGCAGGAAATCAACTATTGAGTTGTTGGAAAAGTCACGACACATGTTTGCGACACATGGCACTAGTTCATTTTTCAAAGTACTAGAGTCATTCGCATCTATGTTATTGCTATGTCATTTGACAGCTGACAGTTCTAACATCATTCTAAAAAAAAATGAGCAATTTGGTTGAATTTGGGGGATTTTACAACAAGTTGAAAATGGAAGACCAAACTGCATTTTTGCCATATTTTACTGTTTTACTTCCATAAAGGGAAGAATGCACATCAAGCTTGTGAAAAGTTGCATAAAGTTTACGGTGACAATGCTCTACAAGAACATCAGTGCCAACGATGGTTCACGAAATTCTATGCTGGTGATTTTTATCTCAACGACGCTCCTCCATCAGGGAGGCCCACTGAGGTTGATGACGACAAAATAAAGGCATTGATCGAGTCAAACCCATGTTACACAACAGGAGAGATTGCAGAAACATTGAACATCCATCATTCAAGCATTCACGACCAAAGAAGCTGGGATACATAAGCAAACTCGATATTTGGGTTCTGCATGAACTCAAAGAAGTTCATTTGACGACGCATATAAACATCTGCAATATGCTCATTAAACGTGAGTAAAACGATCCTTTTTTGAAGTGACTGATAACTGGTGATGAGAAGTGGATTGTTTACAACAATGTGGTGGGCAAACAGTCATGGTCCCAACATGATGATTCGCCTCAAATGACATCGAAAGCAGACATTTATCAGAGGAAGGTTATGCTCTCAGTGTGGTGGGATTTTAAAGGTGTTGTGTTTTTCGAGCTCCTACCAAGGAACCAAACAATCAATTCAAATGTGTACTGTCAGCAATTGGACAGTTTGAACGAATCCATCATCCAAAAACGTCCAGAGCTTGTTAATTATAAAGAAGTTGTGTTCCATCGCAACAGCGTGAGATCACACACAAGTCTGATCACCGGTAAAAAATTCTTGGAGCTCGGATGGGATGTGTTGCCACACCCACCATACTCGCCTGACCTTGCACCATCAGATTTCCACTTGTTTCGCTCTCTTCAAAACTCTTTGCGTGGTATAACATTCAATTCAAATGAGGGTGTAAATCAGCACCTTGTTCAGTTTTTCGCAAATAAATACATATTCTTCTATTAACAAGGAATTATGAAGCTCACTGAAAGATGGCAAAAGGGTATCGAACAAAACGGGCGATATATCATTGATTGATCTTTGTTCTTTATGTAAGTAAATGAATTTTGAAAAACATACACAAAATACGTCATGACTTTTCTGACAGCCCGATAATGACCGAGCACAGTTGGGGTTGCTTCCCTGACTGAGTTCTCTGGAGGGGACGCACTCCTCAGGCTGCTAGTGTGAGCTGTCCCCCCCCCGGAAGCCCAAGGTCTCTGCCTGCAGTAATCAGCGAGGGCAGGGCTGCCCCCTCTCGTGTTTGTTTAAAGCCCCTTTCAGAGTGTGGAGTAAATAGAGCTCATGGGATAGGTGGCACGATGAATGGCTTTCGCGGCCTTCCCTGTCAGCTTTATGATGCTGACAGTAAAGGCAGAGCCAGAAGAGTGAGCATTTGGGATAAAATAGAGTGAGTAATAAAAGAACAAGAGAGCCATCCCTGTTGCAAAGAGCCCTTCCTCAGGAGAACTGAATGGCAGACTTATTTGTTTGGCTCTTCTGGTCCAGGTGAACGCAGGCTGAGGAGACAGTCATTGCTGGAGATGATTGATGCTATTTCTTGGAGTTTGTCACCATTACCGCAAGCATGATCTGGATTACTTCGTTTGTTCCACTGTTCCTGGCCCTACTCACATTGCCTCAAACCAAGCAAAATGAGAGGTGCGTGGACGTGAGATCCATCAGCTGCCTGATGGGCCCCAGCCAGGCCTCCCCCTCCTCCCCTCATCCGTCTGCCCTGTCTTGGCGAGAAGGTTCCGCCGGCCTCCTCAGCCGCACAGTAGAGCAGCTGTAGCTGAGGTGCCGGCTGGCTGACAGAGGAGCTCTGCTCACTCGGGGAAAGGGGCGAGGCACGCTGGGCTTGCACCCCAGAGTCAGTGTCTGTCCTGTGAGGCCCGGTGCCGTGTCTCCACCTGTCACCCTGTTTCAGCTGCAGTGATTCTGTGAAGTAGGTGCCATCTTCTCCATTTTGCAGCCAAAGAAGATGAGGCTCAGAGATGATAAATAGTTTATCGACGGCTCATCAGTTCCCGGTAATCGAACTCTAAGCTCCATGAACACAGGTCCCTTGTCAGTGGTTACGTACCATTCTGTACCCAGGGTCTGCCCTGGCACCTGGCACACAGTAGGCACTCAATATTTAATAAATGAAATGGCAAAACAGACATTTGTACTCAGGGCTCTGATCCCAAAACCCATGATAGGTTCACATCACCAACAAAGAAAAGAAACGCAACAACACGCACTGCACAATTCACACACATTGTGCGGGAAAATAGAATTCATTGTGGATCCGCCCCACGGAAGGACTGCGTGGGTTTTTCGTCTCTCTGATGTGCAGAACAAGTGCATGACTCAACGGTTTTCATTTTTATCTTCTGTGTTGTTATTTTTCTCTGTGTGGTGCCGAGGCTTCATTTTAGGCATCTGGGCAGAAGAGTTGAGCTAATGTTCCAAGTAAAAACACTTAAATTGAAACTTCAAATATCCCCTCAACTTATAATTAAATGTACCATATGGTTCTATTTTACTGAAAATCAGGGCCTAATTTAATGTTTTCCTTTTTCAGCAACAAATTTTATTGGCTTGTTCTCAATCATTTTTATGTCAAGAAAACAATTACAACCAAGGCCGTAATTTGAGATTATTGGACAGAAACAGTTTCTTACCTGGAGATAATAATACTGTTTTTGGTGTGGAAATATCATTATTTAAGCTCATCCAGGGATAAAAAACAGTTGCTTAGCTTAACAATTGTTATGTCATTGTAGGAAAGATTCACATTTTTCTCCAGGTTTTATCATCTACTTTTTATTTAATTTGAATACAATCAGACAAAATGCTGATTTGGGCACATTTTAACAGGTGTGGTTGAGCATTATTTGGGGTGTCTTAAAAATGTTCAGTAAGTAAATTACAACTACAAGGCCAACCGTGTCATCTGAGAAAGTTCCTACCTCCTTATGAACTCCTGCATGAGCAAGGGGGGTGGAAAAGCATTGTAAAGCAGCGATTCCGATTTCCTGTCCACTTATTCTAGGTCTGCAGATGTGTCAACAACTGCAGTCAGCCTAGTTCTAAGTCATTTGACTAAAAAAGTAACAATACATCACAGTGTGTGATCTTCCCCACCAAACATATTTTACATACAACTGTTCCTCCACGTGCTAATCACCAACCTTGCAGGTGTGTCAATAGGCTTTATCGCCTAAACTCAAAAGTTATTCATTTAAAAATGTTTGTTACGCTCTCTCTGTTTCCACCACTGTTACAGCTTTTCTATTAAAAGAGTGGTGACACAGCCTCTGCCCTTCGGAAACACATAATCCAAGGCAGATACTTTCCAGGGTCTGATAATGCAGGAAGAGAGACTGCAAGTGAGGGACAAAGTGACTGTACCATCAGGTCCAATAGGAAGCCACTTGTAGAGGAGGACTCATGTAAAGGAGATACTTGAATTCCTAAATGAAAACTAGGATTTAGAGTGGTTCAGTAATTTATCTTACACCCTCATTGTTGAACCCTATCATATGTGTGCAGAAAAGTGGGGTGAACCCACATCCACGTACTGACAGGGGCTAGTCACCAAGACATGTGAAGTTGAAATGGCAAGTTATACTCATCCAACAAATATTTACGTAGTGCTTCTATTTACCAAGCACTCCTCTGATTGCTGAATATATCAAAGAACCAGCAAAACCCATGCTCTTGTGGAACTTACATTCTGTGTAATCCAATGTATATAAAAAAGTAAGAGCTAAATAAAAATTAAAAGATCTGTGCACACTTGTATCCATCTACCCCCGTAAGTGAGTAGTGAGGGCCCTGACGGGACACACTCCGTGAAGACAAGTGCTTACCTCTCAAGAGTGAAGTTGGAGTGAGGAGGCGGTGATGGGGACTGGGCATTGTTTTCATGTGGGTGTATTGTTTAAATATTTTAAAGTAAGAATGTATTTATCTCTTACTTGTGCTTGAAAATAAAACAGTGGAGAGACAAGTAAAGCCAAAGATTAAGCAGAGAAGGCGTTTCATACGGCGGGAGCAGCCTGAGTGGCCTAGGGACGGAGTGAGCGCTCGCAGCTTCTCAGGCTTCCCAAGGAGGACGTCCTGCGACTCTCATCAGCCCGGAAGTGCCAGCCTGGTGAACTTCCTCCTGACCCGCGGGTCCGCAGAGCCGCACACGCTACACACACTGTAACGTCCTATCCCGTGTGCCGCCATCTCGCTTTCCATTGTTCTGTGTCTCACTTGCTGGACCTTAAAAAAAAGAAGAAAGAAAGGAAGGAACACTGTCATCCTGAGGGAGTGACAACGCAGGCCATGAGGAAGGCGACCCACGTAGCGGGACTGCAGTGTGGTTACCAGGCTCTTGGCCAGTTTTGCTCCAGGGTTCACGGCTAGCTCTGAACAGGAGCCTTGTAAGGAGCAATGAGAATAATCCAGATTCGTACCTCAGCCAAATGACAGACTGACGACTACAGATCCTGTGTTGAATCTACCAAATCATGTGTCTACTCTTTAAGAAAAGGGTCAATTGTGTGGAAAATACATTGATTCTGATTCTGATGGGCTGTGAAAGGCTCTTGCAGGGCCTGGCAGCACAGGGGAAGAATGCAGGTACAAACAAGACATTTACCCCAATGCAAAAGCAAGTTAAAAGATGCGAAACCATGTCCGGCACCCGGGTGATGTGGTCAGACCACTCTGGTGTGACAGCAGCGACATGTCAGGGTTGGAAAGGAAAACTCGGGCCTTTTGGCCGGTGATGGAGCCTGACTGAAGCGCCACGTAAGTCTCGGGTACTCTGTGATGGGAGCCTTTCGGAAATACCCAAATGTCACCTGTTCTCGGAGTCCTGGGCCAAATAAAGGGTTCTGAGGTGGTTCCAAAAATTCAGTTACCGTTTAGCCACCTTGAGATTTTGCCATTACAGGAGTCAAGAGTATATGTTTATTTCCTCAATTAAACTATTATTGCAAACACATTTTAAATTGTTGATGATTTCTGAGGGGATACTTGTGAACTGTGGGATAAGGGTAACCACACTTTTAACATTGCTTTTATGGCAGTATTGCACATATAGTATATGGACAATGGGAAGACTGAAAAGAAGCGTTTGAAAGGCACTTGAGGATGTTGGAAACGTGACAATAAGTGACACTTTAATTACTCATTCAGTGTATTATCAAAATGGATTGGTGCTTTATGAAACACCAAATTTTAAAACATTACTTATGTCCTCATCTGGTCCTCTCACCTGATCCTCACTGTCCCCAGAATATAAGGTGCTCCTTGACCAGTAACATGCTATTGAATATGCAATTGTCTCCACATATTTTTTATTCACATTATCAGCTTCAGCGATTTGATTCCCTGTCAGCCGCATGCAAGCAGATGAGCTAAGAGAGCAGGGGGACCTACCGTATGCTTTGTTAGCGTGTGACGTGAGGTGTGTGGGCCCGTGTTCAGGACAGATGGAAGAAAGGCCCAGCAGTGCGCCGTGTAAGACCCTCGGACACGCCACCTGCCCCGACCTGGGCTCGGCAGCCTGCCTGCCTCACTCAGCTCAGACTTCAAATGGTCACGTGCAAGCGGCCTTCACATGGCACGCTTTCTTCGAGCCACAGGAAATGTGTATGTATATAAAAGTTACACACCTTTTTTCATTTTCTTGTAGCAATACTTCTCCCCAAGAAGTCCACAATAATTTTTCAAATGGCTTGAATCTTTTTGTTGTCCTGATAGAGAAAACATTTTACAGCATGTGAAAAACTAACAAGTTGATGGAATTATTAAAAGGCCTTTTACATTTGATGGTGCAAGACCTCAAGGGAAAAAAAGCATCTCTTAATACAGGCATACCTCGTTTGATTGTGTTTTACTTTATTCCTCTTCTCAGACATGGTGATTTTTTACAAACTGAAGATTTGTGGCACCTCTACATCAAGTAAGTCCATTGGCACCATTTTCCCAACAGGATTTGCTCACTCTGTGTCTCTGTCACATTTTGGAAATCCTCACAATCTTCCAAACTGTTTCATTTCATTGTTATTGTATGTGTTATGGTGTCCTGAGGTCAGCGATCTTTGATGTCACCATTGTAACTCTTTGGGGACACCGTGAGCCATACCCATATAAGATGGTGAACTTGATGGATCAATGCTGTGTGTGTTCTGACTGCTCCCCCGGCTGGCGGTTCCCCCATCTCTCCTTCTCCCCGGGCCTCCCTGCTCCCTGAGACACAACAATATTGAAATTAGGCTGATTAATAACCCTACAATGGCCTCTAAGTGTTTGAGTGAAAGGAATAGTTGCATGTATCTCACTTTAAAAACTTTTTTAAAAAACTAGAAACAATAGAGCTTAGCGAGGAGGCCATGTCAAAAGCCAAGACAGGCCAAAAGCTAGGCCTCTTGTGCCCAAGAGCCAGGCTGTGACACCAACGGGAAACCTCTTGAAGGAAATTAACGGAGCGACTCCAGTGAACATGCGAACGATAAGAAAGTGAAACAGCCTTGTTGCTGATAGAAAGAAAGTAAGTTTTAGTGTCTGGTTAGAAGATCAAACCAGCCATAGCAAGTTATCCGGAAGGTCTAGTCAGATAGTGAAGGACGGTGGCTGCACTCAACACAGGTTTTCAGTGCAGAGAAACAGCCTCATATTGGAAGGAGATGCCACCTAGGACCTTCACAGCCAGCGAGAAGTCTGTGCCCGGCTCCACGGCCTCACAGGACAGGCTGGTTCTCTGGTGAGGGGGCTCCTGCAGCTGTGACTTTAGTGGAAGCCAAGGCTCGCTTACCGTTCTGAAAACCCCAGGGCCCTTAGGAATTACGCTCCCTCCACTCGGCTAGTGCCTGGAAATGGAACCACCGCTCCTGGACGACAGCACATCTGCTGACAGCATGGTTTACTGAGCATTTCAAGCCCGCTGTTGAGACCTACTGCTCAGAAAACAAAGATTCCTTCAAACATATGACTTCTCATTGACGATGCACCTGGTCACCCAGGCGCTCCGATGGGGACAGACGATGATGTTAATGTTGTGGCCACGCCTGCTAACAGCGTCCATTGTGCAGCCTGTGGACCAAGGAGTCATTTCAACTCTCAAGTCTTCTTGTTTAAGAAATACACTTTGTAAGGCTGTAGCTGCCACAGGCGGTGATTCCTCGGGTGGATCCGGACAAAGTAAATTGAGAACCTTCTAGATTTCAAATGTACAATTCTATAACACATCATCTGTATATTGCACTGTGTGCTCACCACCCAGAGTCAGTTTACCCTCATCTACCACAACCCCCCTTCCTTACCCTCTGGTAACCGCTAAACTCTTGTCTCTATGAGTTTTAATTTGTCTTGTTCGTTTGTTGCTTTCAGTTTTATATCCTATATATCAGCGAAATCATATGGTTCTTGACTTTTTCTGTCTAACTTATTTCACTTAACATGATAATCTCAAGATCCACCTATGTTGTTGCAAATGACACTATTTCATCTTTTCTTATGACAGAATAGTATTATCAGCCCAGATATATGTGGGTTTATTTTTGGGTTTTCAATTCTATTCCATTGGTCTGATGTGTCTGTTTTTCTGCCAATACCATGCTGTTTTGATTCTTGTCATTTTGTGGTCTAATTTGAAGTTAGGGTGTGTGAAACCTCTGCCTTGTTCTTTTTTCTTAAGATTGTTTTGCCTATTAGGGATCTTTTGTGATTCCGTACAAATCTGATGAGTTTTTGTCCTGTTTCTTTAAAAAAAAAATGCCATTGGGTTTTTTATGGGGATTATATTAAATCTGTATGTTGCTTTAAACATAAGTTTTATATGCACTGGGAAACAACTCCCCCTACCCCCCCCCAAAAAAAAGAAAAATGTGTGACTCATGCTATTACAATATTCACCTTGTTGTGGTGGTCTGGAACAGAACAGGCAATATCTCATAAATATGCCTGTGTTATAACGTAAACTATCAAGACCATACTCCTCGTGAGAAAATTATGGAAAATCTTACTACATATTTATTTCTAAGATGCAGTAGGATATTAATAATATACTTCATTTTATTTGTTTAACAAATCAGAATATTAAGCGATAGAATTTCCCCTTTAAGTACTAAAATGTCTCAACAGCAATGATGCTATCGCTGTTATGTAAGGTAGAATGTAAAGCACATCTTTGTATTTATACAATATAATATGCCCACTAATGACAAAGTGACACAGAAAAATGAAACCCAGTACCTCTTCTGGATTTGGTGAGACTGTGAGAGCAGTAATAAATATATGCTGCAAATCATAAAACAGATTTTTTTTTTAGTAGTAGTGAATTAAACTTGGTATTTGCATGCTGAATCAAGTGGAGAGATTGGACAATTTTCTAAAAATCAAGGACCCCAATTAAAATGAGAATATTCACTTTGGGCATTTGCTGATTTAAGTTTCCAGAGAATCTCTTACAACTGATATTTCAGTTAGCCCATAAAAATAGATATAAGTATACAAAATAAAACACAACAAGCATGTCTGGAGCCTTGAAAAATGACTTCTTTTGAGCAACTTCTTCTTCCATGAGGCCTTCTGATTTAATTATTGGACAAGTAATTTTGTTTGTCAAGGGAAGTTGGTACATAATTATGTTTAAATATCAGGTAGTTTCCCTTTTAGAGGCACACAAAGATTGTTTAATAATATATCTTCATACTTAAAGTAGATTAGAGTGTCGAAAGGGCCAACTTACTTTACAGTGACTTTTCAGGGTCATCTAGTAATGCCATTTTTTTTTCATTTAAACAGGCATGTATTATACGCACTTGTGTGTAATAGGTACGCCATGATGATATGGGAAGAAGAAAGGGATAGTTGTAGAGATGAGTAAGACTAGCACAGGCCCCAACATAAAGTGTGTTTTAAAATGGGATAGTTCTAAGAAGAACACGATGGATGCAGACTCAGTTCTTCTGATGACACAGAATTTCAAAACGTAACTTCAGTTTCCTTTGAGCTGTACGTATGCTTAACAATTTGTGAAGAGCCTTTCCAGTGCTATAGCTAACATTCTAGAACGGAGACTTTGTGGCAGGAACACATCTGTGCCCTCCTGTGTGTCTCAGGGCTTCCCAGGACGTAAGGAGGGAGAGCAGAAATGTGGAGGCCACAACCCATTGCTCCGGCACATGCTTACCGAGCATGTGCTGTGTTCCAGGAACACAGTGTTCGGGTGTCACTGAAGTCATTTGCAACCTGGCATCTTGCTACCACTAATTGTTTGAAATTAAAAATAAATCAGCACACACGGTGTATCCTGTTAGTGCTAGTTTCATTCTCTTCAAAATAATGAATATTTGAATAGAGCTAGATATCACTGAAATAATAAATTCCAGTTTTTATACTGTTGAAAATTGCATCATTTGATAAAACAATCTTTGGGGGAGAATGAATTGGATTACGTTGAGAAATGCATCTATTTGCTGTAGGAGGCTGAAGATTATCTGAATACATTATTGACACAGTTCCCAATCAGAAAGTTGTGATGATTCCATCTAGCAGCTGGAACCGTTCCAATGCTGTTATCTTCCAAGCTTCACTGTCCAAACCTAGTTACTCTCCAGTATTTTCTTTAAATCTACTATAATGTGTCGTTTCCTCCTCTTTAGCAGCTATGTTTTGTCCCAGTGTGAATATGATCTAAAGATCAATTTCATTCATCTAGCCCCCTTCCCATTTTAACTGATTCATTAAATCATCAAGAAGTGTTTTCCTGTAAGAATAAGATCCGTTTCCTCAGCCTTTCCCCTCAACATACTAAATCCCCGAAATAGCCACCTCGCTGTGTTTTCTAAACTGTATTTCCCAAATCTATTTTTGTTTCTTAAGGAATTCCATCATGACCAATCCAGGGCTCCCACAGGTGAGGTCACGTTGGTAACGATGCCATGAACTTGATCCATTAGCTGTTTTGCTAAAACACAACCCGAACTCCGCCCCCATCCCTGCCACCTCCCACTGCAGGGCGCTTCAGACATTCCCCCGCTTGGCTTTTTGTCACCTTCCTTTTAGTCACATGCTGACATTCCAGTTAAATATCTTGCTCTGAGCCTGTTTACACTGTGTTATAAATAAGTCTGTTGCTTTTTGGTCCAGTGACCAAGGGATACAAATCGGTGGCTCCCCTGAAGTCACCATTGCTCATTAAAGAAAAAGAATGGCCTCAGCAAAACTAGATGACAGTACAGAAACTGGGGATTAGCTTCACTTCTGAAGGAATGAGAGGGTTTCTCCTTCTTTCTAAGCTCTTTATTTCTTAAGCTTTCTTTTCCTAAACCTAATCACTGAGTCCATGTAAAAACAAACATAACAACAACAGCAACAAAAATCAGGTCATTTCAGGAAGAAAACTGGAACAGGCCAGTAATGACATAATATATAAGTATAGTACAATCTTTTGTGTCCTATATTTGTTAATGAATGATTTTCACTTATACAATCTTGAACAATGCCATCTAATAGAACTTTCTTCAGTCATGGAAATCTTCCGTATCTGTGCTATTCAATGCGGCAGCCACTGGCCATTTGTGACTGTGAGCCTGAAATGTGGCTAGTGTGAGCCTCAGTTTTAATTTAATTTTAATTAATTTAAATTTTAATCACCACCTGTAGATCATGGCTACTTTATGAGACAGCACAGGTCTAGAAATGTGAGCCTAATGAATGGATAATTCTGAAGTCATTATTCAAATTATAATTTTGAGGGCATTTTTTCTTTTAAAGCATAATTCCCTTAATCATTTCTTAATATAATCACAATAGTCCCTTGTGCTAAGCATTCCTATGTGTCTTAAAAAGAACAAACATTTAACCATTTATAATATTAGAGCTTTACTATAGGATTAAATTGTCACAGCAACCCTCTAATGTAAGTATTCCTTCAAACCTATTTTACAGATAAAAAGACTAAGGTTTAGACAAGTATTTTTTTCTGTAGTCATACAGTTTTAACATAGCGGGACTTACCTGAAACCCATGCATTTCTGATTCCAAGTTGTAAGATCTTAACAAGTTGTTTCCAAGTTGTAAGATCTTGCATTGTTAACTGCTCGCTATTTTCCAGACTTTGCTTTGTGGAGAATCAACAAAACAGAAATAGAATTTAAAATTTTCCGCTGTCACTAAGGCGAGCTAATGCATAAATATTAGCTACAGCTCTGGTTTTGCAAGCCCATCCAAAGGTCTGAACCTAAACACACACACACACTTCAAAGTCTACATGCAAAGTCTAAAAAGGTAAGCACTTTTTACAACTTCATTCCTTAAAACATTTCTTAGTAGAAAATGCTTAAACCTGTGCAATTAAAAAAATATGAAACATCTTTTAAGTGCACGCATAAGCTGGCAGGAAAGTGAGGAAAGCCTCCCAGGGCTCAAAAACACAGAAGCACAGATCAGCGGAGATGGGCCAGCGTGGAGCGGCAGCTGTCCTGGTCACGTGAGCCCATTCCTAGTGGCCCAGAGCTTTGCTGCCAGAGTGTGGGCTTCAGAGCAGCAGCCACCATGTCACCTGGCCTCTTGTTACAAACAAAACAGTCTCAGACCCTCCTGGAGACCTGCAGAAACAATCTGCGTTTTCATGAGATTTCAGGAGATTTGATTGGCATTTGTTTGGGACACACCATTTCCAGAATGACTCTTTATAAAGTGCCTCAGAGCTGGTCCTGGAGATAAGACCTGGAGTCCTTGTAGGTGCAATTGTAGGGCTAGGTGTTCAAGCTGCAACCTGGAAACCCAAAGGCCAGACCCACTGTGAAAGGCTGACCCAGGAAAAGCCCACCATTTAAGAGAAGTGTTAGGAAACTGTACTCATCTTAGCCTTGCATAAGGTCTTGGAGGATGGGAATTCTTTTCTGAAATTTTGCAGGCAAAACAAAGCTGTGATGAGTTTAAGGGCCAGAGTTCATGTCGCCCCATGTGGCCTGAAAAACCCCAAGCAGAGAATTCAGACTCAGAGGTTTTAGATTGTCAGTACTAGAGGAGGCTGGCGTTATAAAAGCAATGCGCTGTGAACCCAGGCCTCAGACACTGCCACAGGCAGAGTCCCAGTGAGTATAAACTCACAATTTAAAAAGAAATAACAAAACACCAGCCACACCACCAAGAATCAGCAGATACAGTAACAACAGAATTAGACCTACTCACACTACAGGCATTGACTTATAGCACACATGATAGAAGAAATATATTTAGGATTTTTAAAAAATGAATTTAAAATTTAAATGTTAATTATAATAGCCACAACATAAAGACACTCAGGCCACTAATATGTTTTAAATTCCCAGAAATTTTAAGGAGAAAATTATGAAAATTTTTCTTTAAAGACATGTAAAAAGAACCGATAAAAATTGAGACAGAACATCTTTACCCATCCTAAAATTCATCACCACTAAATTAAACTATATATCAAGGAAATACCAGTTAAAATCACAATACAGTTTTCATGAAAAAGTTGGTAAATTTAAGTAAAAGAGTAAAGGAAAAACATGCAAGGTGAAGAGACTTACTAGTCAATTCAATATGAATTATAATGCTATAGTTATTAAGACATGTGGTATTGATGCAGGGAAAGACAGATTGACCAGATGATGAAATAAGGACTCCAGCAGTAGATGGAAGTGTAATCGGAAACTTGACAAGATGACAGGTGGTGTTGCAGACCAACAGGGAGTGGTGGCAATGAGAAAAGAAATGGTGGGGAGGGATTGGATTTCTACGTCAGTCATCCCCCAAATCAACTGCATGTGTTAGATTTAAAAGGTCAACTATAAAATGCTCAGAAAAAATGTAATGAAAATTTTTATAAGTTAGGGCTAGGGAAATATTTCTTGAATGGTACGAAAAGCAATACATATTAAAGGTGAATTTGAAAATATTTTATTTCACCAAAATTAAGAACTTCTGTTTATCAAGAACACACTATCAACTCAAAAGCAGGAGAAGGTATTTTCAACGCCTCTAAGGAACCGAGCATTGGTATGTAGGGTATATAAGGATATACAAAAAACTCCTACAAGTCAGTAAGAAAAATACAGCCCAATCGAAAAACAGGCAAATGTTACTAGCAGAAGTGGAAGGCAAAGGGGTGGAGCACGAATGAGGGGTGCCCATATGAAAGCATGCCTCACTGATTCATAATCGTAGGAATGCCAGTGACGGCCACAGTGAGATGCCACGTCATACTCACTGTGTGCAGAACTTTGCCAATCAAAAAATGCAGACGAAAACATTAGTGGTAGGGTGGGTCAGCACAGTCCTGATAAGTCCCTTCGGCCTTATGCTGCGATGCTGAACATTCGCATTCCTCCCGCACTTCCAGAGCAACCTGTGCTCCGGGCTCCTCACATGCCCCTGCCCTCCGCATTTCACTGGGGATCGTGGTGATTTGGGAGAAGGAGTTGTTGAATCACTAGGTGGAAAAAAAAGCTTTAAATGTTTTGACTTGGATGACAGTCTCTAAGAAAGCCAAAATTGTGTGGTACATTTAAGTAAATTGGTGAGTTTGGGAGAATAGTCAATTGCACAGATAAGGGGCATGTTTATTCCTGATGAAATACCCAAATTGGGCAACCCTGAGAAAGCTTTTCCACTGTCATGAGAACATGAGAAATTTTCAATATAACTAGGATTCAAAATCATTGGAAATAAATCCAAAACCATTGAAGATAAAATATCATGTACCTTTGTAATGTGAAGCTCACCCCTGTAAATATAGGTGTTTATAATTAATGTATGTTTCCACATAGTTTTCAACTTGGAAGATAATCAAATAGTCAAAATGCAGTAGTTGGATATCCTTGGCCTTTGCACATTGATTCATAATATTTAACCTTCAGGATTTTTCTTCCTCCTTTTCTTTCCAGATGTTTCATATCATTCAGGGCCTGTTTCAAGCCTCCGCGTCTCATGTTGAAATGACTTCTGGGGTCTGAACTCTTACTAACATGCATTATATCCATCATCATTTCGTTTTATGCACATGCTGCATAGGACGCCCTTTCTGCTGTCACCTTGATTATATCATTCTGGTGGGTTTTAGTTTTAGTGTTCATATCTCATCTCCCTCAGTAGACACGATTCTACGATGTAAAGCCCTCTTCATGGGCTCGGAACTGAAGCAGAGACATGAAGCCTGCCCTCGGTTCTTACTGGCGAATGATGTATAATCCCACTGACTCTCACCTTTGTGCAGCACAACTAATGGGTCCTTACCAGCAACCTCACAAGTGCACTAGCAACCGTAACCACAGTTTGGCATCCTGAAACTGAAATCGGCATGCTGAGGTTTACTGAAGACCTACTCGGTATCCTGCGAAGACCTTTGGCCGCCTCATGGCATATGGCAACATTTTGAACAAGAAAAGCTGGCATTCCAGCAATTATGAAGGAAGCTTTGTTATCACTACACATTACTATTGTCTTGAGTTAGCTGATGTTCTAATTTTCTGCTACTCTTGATTCTTCATTAGATGTGAAGTTATCAGTGCATTATCAATGTAGCTGGTTATGACATTTTAGATTAATCCTACAGTGAGTAGGGTTACATGTTACCATTAACAGAACTTTTAACACATCATTGCCCAGTAGCTATACTTTAAGACATATAATACACTGCAATTCAAAACAAATCATTGAAGCTGGTTTGTGGAACAGGTGTACGTGGAATGGCATCTCCTTTCCCACATTGTATTGGATGAAGACACTTTATTGTATATCCTGTGAATTTGTGCTGTTTTAATATCATCCAGTGTACTATCAAGTAAGCATAATAAAACACTAGGCTATGGTTACTCTCTAGGCTTAATTTATATTCCAGACACATATAAGCACACATTCTTCTTTCATCGGGGTATGAAAGAAGATTCCTATATGTTGCTAGCAATACATTTACACCAATTTATTTTGTTCTTTAGTTTTTGGCTACCTATGAGTCCATTTTCCACTGGAAAGCTCCCAATATTTTTTTGCTGTATCTAAGGTAAAAATGAGCAAATATCTTGGAGAGCTCTGTATCTCAAATTATAAAAAGGGATTATACTCCAGGGCAAAACTAAGCTCCCAGCGGCACTTTCTTCAGAATATAGAAAACCAGAGCCTGACATACTAGGTGTTCTGTAGATGTGTGCTAGTGATTTGACTTGGTGCCAGTGATAGCGTCAGTACCTGTCATATGGTATCATTATTTCTAAATTAGTTCTATATTTGAAGGACTTAACATCAAACTTTTTTTACAAATTATTCAATGCACTTATTGTATAGTAAAATTGTAAATGTTGATGAATTTGTTTGGTTAGGTCACATGTAGCAAATAAGGGGTCAAGTATTCTCCACAGAAATGAGAAATAATTTAGATCATCTTCATTTATTTTGTGTGGATTACTGATATAGTGTAAAGATATTATATACATATATATATATATATATATATATATGTATGTATTCATAGTCGTATTCCAAGGGATTTAAGGTGTAATCTTTTAACAACAAAAAAGAGGCTTCATATTCAAAACATGATAAAGCCCCTTGTTTTATGCATATCAAAGTCACAGATCTACTTGGGAGTCCTAGTAAAAGGAGGTGGCTCGGGTGCTCCTTCACTCACAAAATGGGTGGTGGGAACATGTTAAGGGTGCAGGTGAATCCCAAGCTTCATTTGAAAATGAGAGGACATTAGGAGTAAAGGTGCAGCGTCTCAGGAGACTGTCTTCACCCTGTGTTTCACCAAGCGGTGCCGATGGGCCTCATGAGAGCACTGCAGTCTTCTCACGCTCTGGCAGCCTGTTCATAGATTTCTGATCCCCAGAAATTACGAAGGGGCTGTGTGGAGCTCCACCTTTGCACTTATAACAAGCTGAGTGATGCTGACACCTCTTGTCAAATGACCACAGCATGGCATTCAAAGTCCACCGAAAGGCAAGACCTCGTAAATTCCAGATGCCTTGGAAGAAACACATGACATAGCCATGCAGAACATGATATTAGATGATTAGTAATTAGTGGTGATTGCTGTTGTCCATGATATTCTTGTTTAACTCAAAAGCAAGGGATGACTATTCATGGATGTGTAAAATAAAAAGGAACAGAAAGAAAATAGCCCAGGTCTCATTTTAGAATTCGATGTTATTGAAATTAAATGATTCTACCCAAATGTTCTCATCATATGTTATTAAGTATTTAATAACTGGAATAGCTATTTGGAGGTGGAACATGGCATACATTTTCTATGATGGGATAATCTAGAGAGAAGTAGAGGGATAATTTTGGTTTGATATTAGAGACAATTTGGTAAATGTGCTACTTTTTAGAATTTAACAATGCTATTTCTTAAGGGAGAAGAATAAAGAAAAAAATCCGAGTATTAAATAGTTGTGCTTAGCATCTAAGTTACATTTTTTTTCCTGGACAATGGCACCAATATTAGCAGTTTCCCCAATATTAATTCAGAGCTTTGTTTCAAGATCTGTAGATAGAAGGAAAGGGTGCCACCTACTGAATTGGCCAGGTGCTTCCTCCAGCATGGCGAACATGTCAGCTGCCCTGGCATAACCTTAACGCCCTCAGAAAAAATGGTGCAGACCCATCCGTGACACCTTAAGAAATGCCCACGAGTAATAGCCATGTGGATGTGGACCTCTGACAGACTCTAAGCTGTGAGTTTGTGTAATTCATTGTGGAGTAATGATGTGTGTGTTTACACAGGGATGCCGGGATGCCCCACCTGTTGAATCCAAGGCCAGATGAAAGGTGGAAATCATCACCACATGGTCCTGAAGCCCAGAAGGAAGGTAGGAGAAAGCACCCTAACCAGCATCAGTCATGCATATTTTTTATTTGAAATTGTAAAACCACCTCACCTCCCCAGCCAGGTGGAACTTTGTAGTATATTCTATTCAGATATAAACCAATTCATCTCTGGAATCCTTCCAACCTACTCTGAGTTCAATAGTTAATGAGATTTAGCAAAAACAGGATTTTTTACCTAAAAGTCTGATTCAGTATATATCAAGGTCAGGATAAAAGTGCTTTGAAAAGCAGATTCTGAAAGAGTTGCATGGGTTCAGATCCCAGGTCTGCTATTTTCTAGCTGAGTGGACTTTCACACACACTTGTACCTAGGTTTGCTAATCGGTAAAGTGCACATTGTAATCTCCTAGAGTTATTTTGAGTGAAATCAGATAATAAACTGAGGGCAAATTCCTTGAGTAAGCACTCATAAATATAAGTTGCCACTAACATTTATTGGAAATCTCTTAAAAGTTATGGAGCCCTGAGGAAGTCCGTAAGGACGCAGAGCTAAGTAGAAGGGTGACTGAAAGTCACACTCAGGCGTAATTCAATTTTGAAAATAGAATAAAATTTTTAAAAGCTTTCTCCACATTACATACAAAGTTGCCAACACTAAATTCAATAGTCTTTTCATAAAAGCTGTGCAGATATGTTGTCAATCAAATTGGAGAAGCTATTAACCATTTAATGTTTACTTTATGGGGTCAGAAATTAATATGATTTAATAAGAAACTTCACTGTTTGCCCCCAAGCATTTCTTGCACAGAGAGCGCTTTCCTTTCAAACACTGAAGTAAATGGTGACCTAAAGAATATGTTTGGGCAAATTTTCATGCTCGCTTTGTTTATGAAATTTTTTTGTTTGTTCTATTTTTAATTAAATTACACTGTATAATTTTCTACTCTGTAAAACTGATCAGAGTTCAGCTGAAAATTTATTAGCTAAATTATAGGAATTGCTTTACTATTTTATAAACCGTCTTATTCAGAAATAGGGAGATAATTTTAAAGTGGAAGTTTTAGGCTTTAATGTAAGTAATTGCTGGCTGCCAACATGCAGGTGCTTCCCCAAAAGCCAGACCCAGAGATAGCTGTGACAGCGACTAAGGGATTTATGGATGTTAGGCTACTGGTCTTCATGGATCGTGCAGCCTTCTACGAATCACTGTGCCTTCTGATTGGTTAATTTTTTATCTGTAACGTACTTTAACATACTTTAGCACAGACAGTGTGTGCGCATCTGTATTTGGAGAGTGACCCCAATGAGAACTGCCGTCTTCAGGGAGGTGGGAGCTAGCACGGAGAAGTCACCCTGCAGAGACAGCCGTTATGCAACAAATCACACGTTGTGTCCGGTCACCCTTGTCATTAGCACTAAGAGTGTTTGTGGTGGCCTTTCACTGGTTCGGTTGTAGAGCTCAGCGAAGGCGGGCTGCCTGGAAACACTGCAGAGCTGCTCCCATCCGTGCAGGGATGTGCGGGAAGGCCCTGGAAGGGACTGCTGTCTGAACAGTGTCCCCGTCGATGCATACACGCTGATTCCAGCCGGCCTGTTACCCTGTTCTGAGCAGGTGGCTCCATTGCCCTGTGTTGGAAGATTGCTGGGAAGGCGATGTTAGCACGGCTGGTTGGAAGGCCCGGATGAGCAGAGTGGGGATGCCGCCGACCTCACGGAGGGCTGTTTTGGCGTCTGTTTGTCACAGATGTTTGAACGCTCCTCTGAGGCTCCCTTCCTCACCTGGGAGGGAGGCCGAGGGGCGTGAGACCTTCTCAGCGCTCTCCCCGTTTCTCACGCAGTTGGAAAATATGGATTTTTACCCATCAGAGCCCTGTGTTATGAATTACCACACCTGATTAGGTCAGTTAGCAAAGTTTATGATGCACTCCAATGCACAACAACTCTCTGAGATTTAGGTTCTTGGAGGAATTTCAATAATCTGAACTTTTTCATACGCTTACTTCTAAAATGGGACTGTCAATCTGTAGGCAGTTTTAGAAGTCAAATTTGACATTTTAATTTGGGGAGAAGAGAGGCTTGTTTTTATCAAGTGTTCCTCCAATTGGGTTGACTTCGCTCACAGACAATATCTTTAGGTTTTATTCTGGTCTTGATTTTATTTCAGATTTAAAGAGATTTACTTTCTAAAAGATAAAATGCTTCAGCATTAGCTTTGTTCCTCAATAACTTTGTTTCCAAAGTATCTTAGCCTATGGTTCTTTCAGCCATTTTATACAGCTATCTGGCTGTTGTTTTCCTTTTGACTTAAGGGGGTGAGAGGAAGAGGGAGGGGTTGAGACAGGTCAGATATAGATAAACACCTCCAGGTCAAGGTGAGTGTGGATCATAGGGATCATTTTGGAGACTCAGGAGACACACTGAATACGGGAAGGCGTGTTTCCCGCCTGCGCTTCCCAGCCCAGGTCTATACAGACTTTCCAAGAAGCGACAGGTACTGGTCCTGTTCTTTTTGGATCTACATAATAATGATCTTTTATATTTATCTTATGATTTGCAAGGTACTTTTTCTGCATCATCCTACTTGTTTCTCATATTCATGTAACGAGGACAGTCGAAAGATTGTGACTGTTTCTAGTTTCTATAAGAGGAAATCAAATTTCTGTGTGACTTGCCTGCGTGGCGGAACTGGGTCTCGTACCTACTGAGGTTTTCTGAATCTACCCCAGGGGCCCTGCCCCGTTATGTGTGAGCTGGTGCTGAAGTGTCTTCCGGATCTTTGTGCGTCTGTTGCTGTTGAGCCAGCCGTGATTCCAGCTTTCTCTATTCGTTTAAGAAATAAATGATCGTGCCCATAGCAATTCAGGGCTCTATTCTGTTTCTGAGTCGACTTGAAGATTTTTCTGGTTTAATAACATCACTTCTATGTAAATTTTGTCTGCATTGTGGAGTTAACTAGCTTGAATTGTCCAGAAAGAATCCAGTAAGTCATATCATCTGTACAGACAAAATCATATTTATTCTTTCATGTAGAGCTTGTCCTGCAGCCACCGTTAGATGAGTGCATGGTGTTTCAGAGGCAGGAAATGAGTACTGCTGATAAACATGAATTCCTCTTTGTGTGCCTTTACCTGTCGCATTACACTGTGTTAAGTCTGGAAGTGTTTGTTTTTAATTAGGGTGCCCCGTGTGTCTCCTGGTGTACAACTTCTTTTGCTGAGGTCACGAGGAATAACATAATGAAATGTCTGAAACGCCATTAATTGTGCTAATTCCATTCATAGCTCATAGAAGTCTTCATTATAATACATCAAAATATTGTTTTTACTTCTTTGAAGAAATTGTTCTGTCCAGGACTGCATTTCCAGAGGTTCTTAACCCTTTCCATATGATAATGAAGTCTCAAAAGATTGGTTATGCACAGTAAGTGCCCCTGAACCCCACTTTTAACTGAAACTTTTCTGTTGTTTCAAAGTCATGGTAGGAACCTGAGTAATTCTCAGCTTATGCTTTTCCCAGCCTTCCTGACTTCTTCTAATCAGAAACAGGAAAGTGTTTTATTTAAAATTTTTAAAAAACAGTTAATATTCAGACTTCTGGTAACTTGAAGCATTCTGTTACATGGAGCAAATTACTTCATCTCCCAGGCCCAGTTCCCTTATTTCCTCATGTTAGTTGGAGCTGAATCTCATTCATCTTTATAATTGGATTTTTTTTCTCTCTTTCCTTGGGTAAGCTCTTGTGGGGGGGGGGGGAGAAATGGAAATACAGTTGCTAATCCAGGCCATATGGGGGCAGCCTTCTGCGTCCCTGGACGGGCCCCTGCCCCAACGTGAGGACTGCTGGCACAGGGACAGCCCGGCCTCATGGGCGTGGGTTTCAATTTCTGCTCCACAGTTTACCGATTGGGTGACCTTGGGCCAATTATTTTAAACTCTTTGTGCTTCTATTTTCTCATCTATAACAAAGGTATAATAATATTGATTTCATAGAAATGTTTTCAGAATATTAAAAGAAAAAAAAAAGAGTCCCATGAAGTTCTTAGAATATGTGGCACGTACCGTAGGATGTGTTTGTGTAATGTCACTTTTCCACGGCCGCGCTCTCTGTCGGATAGAGCTTATTGGCTAAACGTTCCTGGCATGGCCTCCTCGGCCCCAGGGGGAGCGCTGCCAGCTTCTCAAACACAGAGCAGTTGAGAACAACTCGGAATAAGTCAGACCTGGGAGGCAGGTCAGCACCTTGACTGGACGTTCTCATGAGCCCAGTCACCTCTGGGGCTGCTGCCCGGGCTTGAGGCATTCCTTGAAAATCTATTTGTGTTCACATATCTTATTTTCTTTTAAATGGTCGATTCAAACATTAAGAGGCATTTTGTTCAAACACATTACATTCACGGTGGGTGTAAAGGGTCGAGGCCGTCAGAGGTGGAAGGACTCCCTGGGCTGGAGTAGCCCGACTGGCTCCTCAGGTCCTCCCCAGGCGGCGCCGCGTGGGACCCGGCTGCGTGGGTTCCAAGCGTCACCAGCTGCTTCTCAACGGGGTCGCCTCGGTTCCCTGGTCTGCAAAGTAGAGGTAAAATGGCCGTTACCTGTCTTCAGGGTTATTGTGAGAAGACGATGCAGGGCCTGGAACATAGCAAGTTGTCAAAACGTGGCGGGCACAGTTATGTCACGGATGGGTGACACTGGGCTGAATCTCCGCCGGGACTAAGGGGTCACAGGTACAAAGAGGCCAGTCAGACCACTGTGCTTTAGAGAGGAAAGAGCCTTGAGACATTACATTCTCAAGTTCACTTGCGCATTAAAACGATAAAAGACAGGCCGGCCGAGTGGCTCAGTTGGTTAAGAGCTCGCTCAAGAGTTTGAGCTCTGAGCAACAGTGGTTCGATGCCCGGCCCGAGCTGAGCAGCCGCTGAGCTGCCAATAGGTGGCAGGATGGCTCAGCTTAAAAACAAAACAAACAAAACAAACAAACAAACAAACAAACAAACAAAAGAACAACAAAAAAAAAGATAAAAGAAGTCGCAAGAGCCGAACCGAGTGGCCCGAGGAGCACAGCGACTCTCCCGGCACAGCAGTTTCTTCACCTGCCCTGTGTGTGTGATGCGACCTCACCCGCTTCGCGTCAGGTCACCCTGGATGGCCACGCGGGGCCTAGATGACACGAGCAGTCCGCGGTAGACGAAACCAGCACGAGGACGGAAGGGGCGGGAGGTGTGAACGTCCCGGGCGGTGTTGTTGCCACATTAAAAATCAGGGAACTCATCCTACAATGTTCGGTACGTTCTTTACTAGAATGATTTTCCAGAAGTTGCAAGAGTCAGCATATGGCCGTCCCATGAGGTGCTCGGGGGAAAGGCTCCGAGGTGCAGTAACTAGACTACAGGGAAACGGAGCGTGGGCTGTGGGCGCTGCCTCGCGGTTTTAAGAGCACAGAAGAGAATTCCCTGCACCCGCGCTTCCATCCTGGCAACCGCCAGCCGCACGCGCCGCTTTACATTTAACTTTAAATCAATTCAGTGTTTCAAAATTGGAAAGTAAGCTCGTCAGCTGTGCTAGCCACGTTCCAAGTGCTCAGTGGCCGCGTGTGACCGGCGGCCCCCACACTGGACGGCTCAGATGGACGCTTCCACCGTCACAGGAAGGCCCTGGACGGTGCTGCTGCAGCACCTGAGAAGCGCTCGTAGCTGGTCAGCAGAGGAGGCCGCCCTGTGGCTGGAAGCGCCATCGGGAGGTCTGCTCACAACGTGCAGAAAAAGGCTTGCTCGGGTGACAAACAAAGCAGCCTAAACTCTGCTGAGAATTTGTTCAAACCCGAGCATTCACCACGCAGTGAAGAATCTATAATTTGTGATATGACAAAGATCTAGAGAAAAGAAGAAAACCTGCAGACTCTAAGGGAAAAAAAGGCAAACATGAAAGTAACTCTGATGGAGGCTCGCCTGATTTTCTGATTTATTTTTAAGCGTCTTTGAAGTGTTTTCAGCTTTCAGCGTCACAACAGGGGCTTTTCCAGTGGATACTTACGATGCTTACATGACACTTGGAAGGCAGGTACCACTTCCAAATGCTCGTGTGTGGGGGGCAAGCAGATCATGGCGGCTCGAGACAGAGCCTGTCCATGGAAAATGTCCGTGTTGGTAGGGTTCCACCATTCACCAGGACGAATTTTAGAGAATACATTTTTATCAGCTTAGATTTTATTTTGGCAGCAAAATATCTAATGATTATTCAATTTGCTCTGAAGTATAAAACATCATTATGAGTTCTGTGTAAGTGCTTTGAAATTCAATCTACACTCTGCCTTGTTGCTTTTTTTTTTTTTTTTTTTTTTTACTGTGGCTTGAACTAATGAGTAACGGTAATTTCCAGCCGTGAAGTCAGGAAGGAAGAATTGGCACTTTGCTCTCACAATCCTGACCTTTGACAATAACGATAAACCTTATACTGGAATTGTACTTTAGAGTTTGCAAAATGCTTTCAGGGAAAGTGTTTCCACATAAAGTAGCCCGCTTCCTCCTGAAACAGTCATGAAACAGACAGGAGTTTTCAGCATTCTTAACTTAGAAACTAGGAAACTGATGTGTACAGAATTGTCATCTGTCCAAGAGGCTCTGATACGAGCGGAACTCGGGTGTTACTTGGGCAGTGCTATGCTGCCTTTCTTAGCATCTTGTATGTCATTCTAAATTTTCTGAAATAGTTTACTTTTTTAAAAAAGTACTTGGTAGGAGGACACATCCAAGACCCTTAACTGTGTATAGTGCTCTGTGGAGGCCATGTTGCACTTGGCTCACTTTTTGGATGAAGGGAAGTAGTTTCCATCCCGGTCTATGATGTTTTGTAGATGATGCAATAAAATAGTTTTATCAGACTATGAGCTGTGGGCAAATCCCGCCCATCTCCTCTTTTTGTAACTAAAGTTTTTTTTTTGTAGCACAGCCATGCTCATGAATTTACATCTGTGCAATCCAGTATTATTAGTGGTAATCATGATGCTATATATTACTCGTAGACTCCGTGAGAGCATTTATCTGTATGTGGAAGTTTGTTCCCGCTGACGAGTATCTCCCCCATTTTCCATACCTCCCAGTCTCTGGTAACCACCATTCTCCTCTCTGATTTTATGATTTCACCTTTTTCAAATTCCACATCTAAGTGATATCATACAGTACTTGTTTTTCTGTTAACTTATTTTAATTAGCACAATGTCCCAGTTTCCATCCATGTTGTCACAAATGGCAGGATGTCCTTCTTACTCATGGCTGAATAGTATTCCATTGTATATATCACATCTTCTTTATACATTCATCCATTGATGGAGACGTAGGTTGTTTTCATACCTTGGCTATTGCGAATAATGCTGCAGTGAACATGAAAAGTGCAGATGTCGCTTAGAGATCCTGTTTTCATTTCAGTTGGATAAATACCCAGAGGTGGAATTGCTGGGTCAATAAGGTAGTTTTATTTTTAATTTTTTGAGGAACCTCCATACTGTTTTCCATAGTGGCTGCACCAATTTGCTATCCCACCAACAGCATACAACAGAGGATTCCCCACATCCTCACCAACACTTGTTTGTTGATTTGTTGATGGTGGCCACCCTGACAGGTGTGAGGTGATATCTCATTGTGGTTCTGATTTGCATTTCCCTGATGATTAGTGACGTTGAGCATCGTTTCATGTGTCTGCTGGCCATCTGTAGGTCCCCTTTGGAGAAATGTCTGTTCAGGTCCTCTACCCATTTTGTAATCAGATTGCCTGCTTTTAGGCCAGGAGGGCTTTCTCAAACATGGATTGCTGATGGAAAAAGCAATTATCCTCCCAGATGTAAAAGTTAATTATCAGAATATGTGCTACTTGCTTTAAATCATCTATGTCAGAGGCAGTGTGAAAACTACGAAACAACCGAGCCATTCTAAGACGCTAAAGGGCCGGCGCCCCCTTTCGGCACCCAGCCTTGCTCATTGCTTCTCCGTAGACACCTCCGCTCCGGCCCATTGAAGCCTTCATGTCAGTGAGCCGAAGGCCACCCAAGTCCCTGCAGGCACCCTCTTCTCTGGAATACACGCTTTGCTGTCACAGTGGGAAGCCTGGAGAGGCAGTGTCCTTCCCTCCATCCAACCTCAGCCAGCTAAAACATTCTGCACCCAGCCTCCGGTCGCCACCTGTCCGGTCCTCTCTGCGGTAGCAGGTGCTGCGTCCCAGTCACCATAACACACATATGCCTGATGTCCATGAACAGCTCATGCTCGTGTGAGCCTGTTTTAAAAGTACAGGAAAGTGTAAGCACAACAAAATAATACCAAAAACTGACATGTTAAAATCATCCCAACACCCAGAGAGAACCACAGGTAACATTCGGGTACATTCCCTTTTAATTGTTTTTTATATAAATATACATTAAGTTGAAATGTTTTTATGTGTATTGACCTTTCTGTTTCTTCTAGAAATTGACTCTTGTCCTTCACCTATTTCTCTATTAGGGCATTACTTTATTTATCTTAGTTTATAGATTTTTAAAAAATTAATCAAGGGTATTCAGCCTTTCTTATTTAATTTAACCATTTTCATATCGTTTAAACTTTCTCCCAATTTGCATAATGGTTGCCAGTACCTGGCCATGTTGATCCACAAAAATAGCGATGCCATGTGGCTCACCTTAACTTTTAGCTTTTAATTTTGTTATGTTTGTTAGGTCCAGGTGTCTTAACTTCTCACCTAGTTACACGTTTTCCGTTGTGAGTTTTTTTCCCAGTATTTTAATAGTTAGTGCTAACCATCCAAAGTCATGTAAATTTCACTTTTACTTTCTTTGGTCTCTTATATTATTTTTGTCTAAGCAAATGTATGTATCCAATGAAAAACTAACTTGACATTTTTATCAAAGATGCATTTTTTTTCCTTCATACCATTTATTGAATATTCTATATGTTTCCAGTCAGTCCTTTAAAGATACCATGTTATGAATTAAAGTTCTTATATAATTTATTAAGGCATTATTCATGCAAACATTTATTTCAAGACTGTATGTGCTGTGCCATTCCTCTTTTCACACGTTGCGTCTAGCATAATGCTGTTTTAATTACAAAGCTTTATAATAGAGCTGCTCCCCAACGTATGATGTGGTTACATCCCAACAAACCCATTGTAAGTAGAAACTATCCGAAGTTGAAGATGCAGTTAACATACTTAACGTCCCGAACATCATAGCTTGGCCTGGCCTACCTTGAACGTGCTTAGCCTGAAGTTGGTAATTACCTTGACTTTAATCTCAAAACTGATCACCTTCCTCTCCTCCTCACCAGAAGCAGGAGACAGATGAGCATTTTGTAGACATGATGGGATGCAAAAACACAAAGCCCAAAAGCCGCTGGCAATCCAGTTCGCTGTAGAGCATGGGCTGCCACCCTCGTGATCACGTGGCTGACCGGGAGCTGCCCTGCCCAGCATCCCGAGAGAGTCACGTACCAAGAGGGTAACATTAGCCTGGGAGGAGATCAAAGTGCAAAATGCGAAGTACGGTTTCTACTGACTGCATGTCGCTTTCACACCATCATGAAGTCAGACAATTATAAGTCAAACCATCATAGGTTGGGGGCCGTCTGTACTGTAATTTATGATTCTAATTTGAAAAATTTTTCTTATGTAAACAGTTCTAAAATGTGAATGAATCTTACTGGATGACATAGAAAAAAATTTTTTTTGTTTTTAGGGGTACATACACAATGGTATGTATTACAATCAATGATTTTCATATTCATTGTAATACACGGAATTTTAGTATGTGGTAGCACAAAGTTTATTTCATTATTCCTTATCAAATTGTATCTGTGTTCATTTATATTTTTATTTGTATCCCTTTGCCATAGTTTATTCAGGAGTTTATATTATTGTGAAAAGACCTTTTTAATCTTTTGTAATGCATTTGCTTTCTCCTTTATCTGAAATGTTTTCTACTGCCTTATTTTAGTGTGCATTTGCTGGGTAAATTATCATTCTTTATTTTTTAATATTTAAATGTAATTTTATCTTTATTTTCTTCTTTTGTGTGTGGCTCATATAATTAGATATAGGATTGTCGGACAAATCCAGTTGTCTTTATTTTCTAACAAACGAGTTAATACTTTCATAGTTATTTTCATAAGTGCATCTTTTTCATGCTTTCTGGAATTGGCCTGTTTCATATCTTTTTCTATAGGAATTTGTTTTTCTTTCACTTTTTTTTTTTGTTTTTTGCTCATCTTCAGGGATTTGGAAGTAATTCCTCCAGTTTTAAATTACTTAAATGATTGCTTTTTTGTTTTCATGATAACTTCAATTAATCAATTTTTCTCTGTTGTTTCATGAAATTATTCCACTTTATTACTTTATTATCTATTTACAAAAGATAAAAAACTTAACAAGCTTGTACTTCTCTGCCTTTTTAAAACTTCCTCCTGTTCATTTGAGAAAATTGGGTTTTAGATTCAAATTATTGATAAGAAATTATTATTTTTAGCATCTCCTTTCATTAAATATTTTTAACTTTACAAAATTTGAAATAATTATTTAAATATTTTCAAAATTTATTAAATCTTTTAGATTGTAATTTTCTCATTCTTTTTTTTTTTAAAGATTTTATTGGGGAATTGGGAAAGGGGAACAGTGTTGGGGAATTGGGGAAGTGGAACAGCCAAGTTGTTGTCCTTCAGTCTTAATTGTGGAGGGTGCAGCTAGCTCAGCTCCAAGTCCAGTTGCCATCCACCCGCCACCCCCATCGGCAGCTCGTGGCTGCTCAGCTCAAGGTGCCGTGTTCAATCTTAGTTGTAAGTGAGCATAGCCCACCATCCCATGTGGGAGTCGAACCAGAAACCTTGTTGCTAGGAACACATGCTCTCACCAGCAGAGTCATCCTGCCGCCTGATGGCAGCTCTGGCAGCTCAGCGTGGGCGCAGCTCACTGGCCCATGTGGGAATCGAACCAGCAACCCTGTTGCTCAGGGCTTGGGCTCTTAACCAACTGAGCCACTCAGCCAGCCCTGGATTGTAATTTTCTCATTCTTGAGTTTAAAAATTTTAGTTCTTTCTCAATCAGTTGGAATATCTACTTAAATCTCTTTTCAAGTTATTTATGTATATTAAATTTTAAAACCTTCCACATTGGAGACTGTCTTCTTGTTGCCTTAACATATGGAGGGATATTTGGTTAACATTTTTAGGTCTCAAATTTACCACATCAGAATTCTGAGACCTTTGTGCGATAACGATTACAGTGCAGAGGTCTGAGACCAGCTCAGGCTGTTCCCCTCTGGGCAACCTGCTTCGGTGTCCGGATGTGCATAAGAATATGTATCTTAATTATTCTAATTACAATTTTTGATTTGGTGTGGGTCATTTTCATTTCCCTTTCTTGGAATATTAGGAAGCATTGCTATTAGAAGGCTCATAGCTTTATCAATTGTAAAAATTTTCATCACTTTGTTTTTCTTTAATGATTGCTTCCATTCTAATTGTTTAGGTTTCTTTGAGAAAACCCAAAATACTTATTTTAAATTCTATTCTCTGATTTCCATAAGCTTCACTTTTTTTTTTAATAGTCTTTTCTCATCGCTTGGTCTTTCTCCTGTATTTTCAGGAATGAATCTCAATTGTGTGCTTCACACGATTGGTTTTACTTGTTTCAATAGTAGTCATGCGCCACTTCACCACGGAGACGCACTCTGAGAAATGTGTCATTAGGTAATTTTGTCGTCTTGCGAACATCATAGAGGCACTTACACGAACCTAGAGGGTACAGCCTACCACACACCTGGGCTGTGTGGGTGAGCCTATTGCTCCGGGTCTAGAAGCCTGGATAACATGTTACTGTATAAAGCAACACGAGATTGAATCAAGCACAAGAGAAGACGGTGTGATTGCAGTTTAATTTTTTATGCTTTATTTTGATCAGCGCCTTCACTTCACAGCCTTTGGTCTTTGTGTTTCATCTTGTTTAATTTGCAGCCCACCTCCCTTTTGTTTCAGATGGGTCCCATTAATCTTCAGTTCTCGCTGCTCGTGTATGCATAGACACCATTTTTTCTTGCATACTGGGGTTTAATTCAAGCTAAAATATTTTAAGTTTTTTCTTGTTTCCTTGATAAATCATTTTTTAAGTGTTCTTCAGAGGAGGCTTCATAATGATATTCTAGTTCCCTTTCCGTATATGGCAATCAGATTTTAACAGGACACATGTGGTTTTGTTTTCCTTCTGATATGAATGGAGATCTACCCTGTTTAAGGTGTTTACCAATTAGCAGGGTGTCCTTGGCCTCAGCTACTGTCCATTTGATTATAAATCTAATCATCTTCTCAGATCTATACATGAAAAGTAAATTTATGCGCACAGTTCTTGGCCCAATTCCCAGGGTCTTTTCTGTTGAAATTAAAAGGGGCATCTTTCATCTCACAGCCTGGAGTTCTTACCCGCTAAATTAAAGCCTTCCATGAAAATGCACCGCGTGTATTTCTCCCGCAGCCTTTCCGCCCTCTGCCTCGAACCGCACTGCTTTACTCCTGAGAGCTGCGCTTCCCAGGACACAATGCCTTCCTGTTCAAAAGATGCCATTCTTGCTTCCTGCCCCTCGCGTTCTTGCCGTAGGAGAGGGAGCACCAGCGCCTGAGGTCACCTGTAAAAGCAGGAACTGTATAGAAAAAGGGGAGTGACTGCCTTTGATCCTAGAAATGGGAGAGCAGATGGTAAGAAAGAGAGAAAGGAAAGAAGGAAAGAGAGATGGAGATTAAGGAAACAATGTCTTCCTATCACTTTGAGTAGCGTGAGGCTATTCTCTTTCATGAAGCCACCATTGTTGTTGTTTTTGCCCACAACCCAATTCCATCAGCTTTATAGTTAGTGGAAATTCCTCTCATTTTCTAGCAATAGGTTGTCTGTCAGTCTTAATTTTTTGTGATGTTGTGCGTTTTCCTGAGTCCTAATAGGTATTTTAGAGAGGAGCTGCGTGAGACCTCAGGGCACCTAGCCAGATGCCATTTTCCAGGGAAGCCTGTGGCTTCGTTATGAACACAGAGACTGCAGTTGCCCATGCCAGAAGGTAACATCAGTGTTGATTTCCCCGTTCTGGGCTGATGGGAAGCATAACAGTGCTGTTGGTTTTCAGGGTCAGATACTGAACAGAAAGAATTATGCTAACTCTTGATAAATTCCTTAAAATCAAGTTTTGCATTGATTTTAGGTTTATTTTGCATGTTACACAGCCTAGCATAATATTGGCTCAAATATGGTGGTAATTTTGTGTACTTAATTACACTCGTAAGAGTTCATACTACTGTTGGCTATTGAATGTTTTCCATATCCCTTTATGATCTCATAACACCTGATTTCATTCCAGTTTTAAATCGTCCTCCTCTTATTTAAAGATTCACCCAGGTACTGGCCGTAAACTCCCTCATGCATAATTTTCACAGGAGCCTCCCCAAACATTCAGATTCTAGTCGTTCCTTCATGGCTACAAACTGAGTAGGACCCATAGTCACGTTGATGAGGATTGGGAGTGGGGTGAAGGTGAGGTTTTCCCCCCCTTATTTGCTTTGATATCCTATAGCCCCAGAAATGCATAACTACACACTTCCTACATTGAAGACTCTCTGTCCTTGGATTAGATTTTTTTTATGTAAAAACAATATGATTATCAGTTCAAGAATTTGTGAAAGCGTAAGCTCAGCTAGCTCCCGGGTGGCTAGAGGAGTTAATGCAGTTTGTTTTTACAGGAAAAAAAAAATGTGTGCATACTATTCCTCAAATGACTATTATTAACTGTGAATAAATGATAATTTATCTGATAAACAGAAAAAAGCATAATGTGGTAGGAAGGTTAGTGGACTTAGAGTCAGAATAACTCAACTAAGATCCATCTATGTGCTCTTGAACCATCATCTAGTCTAAGGCTCAGTGTCTTTGTCTGTCAAATAAGGCTAATCCCACCCGCTTGACTCACTCAGCAGGCTTTAGAAAGGTCAAATGAGACATGTGTGTGAAAACACAAAATACTTGGTGAACTGTAAACACGGAGCACATGAAAAAATGCTGTACTAAATGACAAATACTTTATTATCTACATCAACAGAAGTTTCCAGAACTCTGTTATTTCATTAAAAAATAATAAACATAGATTTAGTGAGGATTATTCCAGGAACAAAAACTAGGTATCTAGCATATAATAAAGAAATGCCTTGTTTGCTGTTCTACTTTTCAATTAAGTGTGTTGGTAGTTGATAGTCCAAAAGTATATTATGTTTCTATAAAACTATAAAATTGTGTGCTGCTCTTTCCTAGACCAGATAAATTAATTAGTCAAATAGGATGAATCGGTAACATTTACCCTTGGTAATTTTTTCCATTAATATCCATTTACCATGCTTCACTCTTTCAACACTACCTTAACGACTTGTAGACTTTTACTCAGGTACTTCCTAATTAAGTGTATTTGTAATAGCTATAGTTTTTATTATCAAATCATTCTTGATTCAGACTTTAGGCTGATGGTTGTTTCTTAATTGCTCAGACTTTTTAAAATTTAATTAGCTTTAGATAGCAGAACAGATGGTCTCTGAATCAATTGGTGCTGTATCTATGTGATAATATATTTGAGCTCTGTCTAATGGGGTGAGTCTTCTTTTCTAAATTTTCTCATTAAACAGCGCTCTTAGTTTCTCATTTTCTTTCTTTCCTTTTTTAAAATTCAAGTTGTGTCAAGAGTAATGTGAAATAAACATGAATTTTTCAAATTGTCATCGTGGTCAAACTCAGAATCAAATATGCTAGGCTTGGGTTTGATCTATTTAGTTTCATACAGTTAAGGTTATGCACACCCAATAATATTAACTCAATACAAGAGGACTCTCCCCTCAACCAACACGATGTCATCAAACAACTTCCTCAGGCTTTGGTCAGCACTTTAGGGGTGATAGATTCGGGAAATCAGACATCAATTAAAACAGTGTCCTGCTCCTTGCTCTCGAGGGGCATGAAGTTTAGGAGGTGCTAAAGGCTGCATATGAAGCTGATCATCACACTATTGATCATGTAATTACAAACTGGAATCAAGGCCTGAAGAAAATGCATACAACTTTATGAGTGTATGTAATAAAGAAACCTGAACAGTACTACAGGGTGGGAGAAGCCTTATTTGGGGAAAAGCATCTAATCTGAGTTCTGGATGATGAATATCAGTAAACTTGGTTATTCATTGCTACAAAGGAATCAAATTAAAAAGTTATCAAATTAAAAACCAAAACTTTAAACAGCAGATCATATGTTGTAGAAGAAAGAACTTTGAACCACAAGATAGATCAGAAGATCTATATGGATCAAAGAGAGACTATGAAATAGAAGATATGACAAAAACAAGGATGATAGAATAAGCAAAGATTCCAGAAAGAAAATAGAGTATGGAGTAGAAAATACTTGACGAGATAATTGCTGTGAATTTTCTAGAAGATTCAAAAAAATGAACAGTTCATGAAGGACACCAAAGCCAGATTAAAACAAAAATCAGGAGCACAACCAGAATATAAGCACGAACCTGGCGGACACTCAAGACAAGCTAGTTCCTTGGTTTGGGGCTTGCCCAGTGAGCTAGGCAGCAGGCCTTTCACTGAGGAGCTTCGGGCTGGCGAGCTCAGCCTTGAGCGTGCTCAGTGTCACAGGCCTGAGCACTAGCCATGTGGGGAAGCCTAGTAAGCAACTGAATGTACAAGTATGGACCTGAAAAGAGGGGTCTGGGCTGCAGACAGCTAGCGCTCACAGGAAGAGATGTCAAAGGAAGCCGTTTGTGTGGTCCGATGGACTGAGATAAAGTCTAGGACTTTTTGGAACTACATATAATGACCGATAGAAGTAAATATACCTGCAGAAAAAGCACGGAAGGGTTACCAGAATGAAAGAGGAAAAACCAAGGGGAGACATTCCCACAAAAGCCAAAGCAAAATGCTAAGAGAAGATATTCTTTGTTCTTCCATCTTTGCAATGTCTAAGACCTCCACATGTAAGCACATCATATTAGTCTGACATGCTTTTCCTAGCACTAAGTGTTAAACGGATCACACATCTTAAATACATTACCATATGTGGACTCGAGGATCCTTCAGACATAACAGGTACTGCATATGTTCACTTTGTTTCTCTAGAGGTTTTATTAATTGTAATTCTCTAAACCAGGGATCTGCACAGTTTTTCTTGAAAGACCAGATATTAATTATTTTAGGTGCTGTGCCTCATGGGTATCTGTTGCAAATCTCAGCCCTGCTATTGTGGTGTGACAACAGCTGTAGACGATGCCTAAATGTCGAGAATAACTCAATGCTGATGAAACAATATATGGAGACAGCATCGGTCCAGAGACACTAAGCATGTCGGACAGACCCTGAGCTATTTTTAATCTTTTTATTGTACATAGGCTACATTTGCATGCACAGCATTTTTTTTTTTAGTTTCCATATTTCTGTTAGGTCAGAGGAATATTTTGATTTTAACCAGAATAAACTAGACAATTAGATGCAAACAATGTGACAGGAAAAGACAGATTTAATTAGAAAATAACTGCAAACTATATAAAGAGTAACAAGAGAATATAAATAGCAATTTTTCGATTAAGGAGTATGCTGTATATATGACAAAAGAGAAATGACATAGAAAATCAATCCGATAAGAGAAGCTATGAAAGAATTCATGATCTGTGTAATAAAATCAAAGTGTCCTTCTTTTTGGACGTATCAGGACATTCACATGTATACTTGTGAACATTCCTGTGGAGGAAGACTAATAATAACAAAGGAGATATCCCCCAAACTAAAAGTGCACGTGTGTGCACACATGGGTACACACGCACAGGTACACACACACACGGGTACACACATGGGCACACATGAGTACACACATGGGTACACACGGGTACACACACAGGTACACATACGGTACACACATGGTACACATACATGGGTACACACACGAATACACACACACAGGTACACATATGGGTACACACACGGGTACACACACGGTACACAAACACATGCACACCTACAGTTTGGAGCAATATAGAGGCTTAAGAAATCTCTGTAGGACAATACATTTAAAACAAAAACAGATGATTACATTATTATTATTTTTTTTTTTAAGCTGAGCCATCCTGCTACCTGTTGGCAGCTCAGCGGCTGCTCAGCTCGGGCTGGACTTGAACCACTGTTGCTCAGAGCTCAAACTCTTGAGCGAGCTCTTAACCAACTGAGCCACTCAGCCGGCCCTGATTACATTATTTTTAAAAAATATATGTTCAGATGATGTGTTACAGAATCATACATCTGAAACCTATGTAACTTTACTAACAATTGTCAGCCCAATAGACTTTAATTTAAAAAATATATACATATATATTCAAATATCTATGTAAGGAAAGGCTAATATATTGATATATCTTGTTTTGTTTGCTGTACCTAGAATAGTTATAGATTTTTTAAAGCAAACTGGTTTCCAGGAAGAAGGAATAGGCATACATTTTCCTACTCCTCCCACTATATACAATGAATACACAGATAATTACATGTAAAACCAACAAAAGAAAGCTCTCAAGAGTGAAGAGAAGAAGTTAGACTGGCTTGGGACCTCAGGAACCAAGGGACAATATGATCGTGAGTTTTCTGGGTTTTCTTTTTGCACCATGCAGCCCAGACTTCTTCAGGCTGAGGAAGCTAGAACCTGGAAATGACAGGATATGCAGAAAAATAAATAAATGAATAAATAAATAAATCTCCTCAAAACCCAGAGGACCATGATAGGGCAGCCTAGCAAGACAGATAACTTTTAGACCATCTCTGCTCTACTCCAGCCAAACACCACAGGAAAATAAATAAGTAAATAGCAACAACAACAAAAGAAAGACTATGGCTCCACACAAACCCACAGCAGCAAAGGTGGAATGGGTTCTCCGTGCTCACCAAACTGTAACACGGATCCACAAAACCCCTCCCCATAACCCACCACCAGAACAATGGCATGAGGCTTACTAGAGAGCTTGGAATTTCATCCCCATCAGGTGGTAAGGAGGTCTGCTGCTCCCCAGCCATTGCAATAGCATTAAAGACCACATGGGGAGCCTAGACTTCCACCCTGACCCGGAAATAATGAGGCGTCCCTGGTCACTGGCTTGAGTGGAAAGAGACGAGGCTATTGCACAGTCAGTGTTCAAGACCATCTCCCAGTGGCTTCAGTGGAGGTGCCTAGGGAGCATCCGCGTGGCACTCTTACTGCCCCCAGCCAGGAGGCATCAGTGGATGCCTTGAGGGGAACTGACACCCCCACCCAACAGTAAAGATGGTGCCGCTCCCTCAGGTGTCAGCAGAGACCAAGCGGGAGCCTAGACTTCTACTTGTCTTGGCCGAAATCAGGAATGCCACCCTTTCTCCTGCCTGTATAGTGCCAGAGGAATCCTGCTAAGACAGAAGGTTTGAATAAGATCCTTCTCATAACCTAATAAAAGTATGTCAGGGCTTCAGTTGAATGTAACCTAACACACCAAGAATCAGAAAGATTTCAAGCTGAATGATGAAAGACAACCAATAGCTAGCAATACTTATATGGTGGTGTTGTTAGAATTACCTGACAGAAATTCAAAGAAGTCGTAATGAAAATTCATCAGTTATGATCTCACTTAAAACAAATGAAAAAATAGAAAGTCTCAACAACAACAACAAAGAATAGGAAGTCTCAGTAAAGAAAGAAAAGCTGTAAAGGACCAAATGGAGATTTTTGAACTGTAAAGTACAATAACTGAAATGAAAATTCAGTAGATAGGTCCAACAGCTGGATGGGAAGAACAGAGAAAATAATCAGTGAACCGGAAGATAGAACAGTAGATACCGGCCCAGCAAAAACAGAGAGAATATCCAGGGGAAATGAACAGAGCTGAAGGGGAAAAGCCAACCACAAATTTATATGCTTTATGATTCCACTTATGCAACATTCTTAAGATAATAAAATTATACAAATGAAGAAAAATTAGCAGTTGCCAGAGGTCATGTGGTTGGAGGAGAGGAGCGGGTAGATGTGATGCAGGAGGGTGACAGCAGGGAGCCTTCTGGTGATGGATATGTACCTTGGTTGTAACCCTGTCAGCATGCTGGTAATGATGTTGTTCTGCAGTTTTGTAAACTATTACTGTTGGCGGAAGCTGAGTGAAGGGTTATGCAGGATCTAGCAAATACTCCTTACAATCACATGATAATCTACAAGTATCTCAAAACAAAATAATTTTTTAAAAATCTCAAAGTGTTTTACAGATCTAATGCAACATCTACAAAAACCCTCATGGCATTTTTTTGCAGAATGGGAAAATTTATCCTAAAATGCACATGGAATTCCAAGAGAACCAAAATAGTCAAAACAATCATGAAAAAGAAGGACAAGACTGGAGGACTAACGATTTACTGACTTTAAAACCTACTACAAACTACACGATTCAAAAATGTGTGACACTGATATAAGGATAGAAATATAGACCAGTGGAATTAATCAGGAGCCCAAAAATAAGCCCTTACATCTATGGTGAACTGATTTTTGAAAGGATTCCAAGAGCACTTATTGAGGAAAGAAAAAAATCTTTTCAACAAATGGCACTGGGCAACTTGGATATCCACATGCAAAAGAATGAAGTTGAGTCCTTACCTTACACTATATACACAAATTAACTCAAAATGGATCAGAGACCTCAATTGAAAAGCAAGATCTATAAAACTCTTAGAAGAAAATAAAGGGGCACGCCTGCATGTTCTGGGATTTGGCACACCAGGCACAGGTGAGAAAATAAAAATTAGATAAACTGGACTTCATTAAAGTTGAAATTGTTGTACATCAAAGAACACTATCAAGAAAGAGAAGATAGGGCCGGCCGAGTGGCGCGTTGGTTAAGAGCTGGCTTGGGATGCCAGAGGGCCCCGGTTTGGATCCCACATATGAGGGCCAGTGACCCTGCCCTCTACAGCTAAGATGCTTGACCTGGAGCTGGGCTGCCATGAGTCACTGGCGATGGCTAGGCTGCAACCCCTTCTGCAGTGGGTTGCCATGGGCTACCGTGTGTAGCCAGCAGCCAGCGTGAGGGGCCCGCAACCACCATGAGCAGCTGTCCAGAAGCCGGCGACTGATCTGCGTCGCCCGGGAAGAGTGCAATGATGGTGCCAACTTGGGCCAGTTGAAGCAACGTCTTCCACAACTAGACTGAAGAACAAAAGGACAGCAACTTGTCTGTTCCCCTTCCCCCAATTCCCCAGCACTGTTCCCATCCCCCCAATTCCCCAATAAAAATCTTTAAAAAAAAAAAAAGAGAAGATAATTTATAAAATTGAGAACATATTTGTAAATCAAATATCTGAGAAGGGATTAATATGCAGAATATCTAAGGAACTACTACAACTCAACAAGACAAAAAAGACAACCCAATTTTAAAATCGGCAAAGGATTCAAATAGGCAATGCTCCAATGAAGACGCTCAAATAGCCAGTAAACAAATGAAAAGATGCTGAGTACCATTAGTTATTAATTCATGCAAATCAAAACCACAGTGAGATTCCACTTCAGACCTATTATAATGGGTATTATCTGCCCCACTCATTTCACACACACACACATATGAAAACAAGTGATAGCAAGTGAACATATAAGAAATTGGAAACTCTATACATTTCTGGTAGGAATGTTAAACGATGCAGCCTCTGTGGAAAACAGTTTGTCTGTTCCTCCAAATGTTAACAGAATTACTGTAAGACCCAGCAATTCCACTCCTAGGTAAATACCCCAAAGAACTGAAAACAAGGACTCAACACCAGTTGAGGACTGTACACCAGTGTTCATAGCAGCATAATTCACAATAGTCAAGAGGTGGGAACTGCCCATGTGTCCATTAACGAATGGGTGTGCATATTGTGCTGTATACATATGTGTACAATAGAATATTGTTTGGCCACAAAAAAGATAGGAGGTTCTGAAACATGGTGCAGTATGGATGAATCTTAAAAACATCATGCTAAATAAAATAAGCCAAACACAAAAGGACAAAAATTGTGCAATTCCACATATATGAAAATCCTAGACGAGTCAAGTGAATAGGGACAGACATTAGGTTATGTTTTTCCAAGAGCTAGTAGAGCGGGGGGGATGGAGAGAGCTATTGCTTAAGGGCTACAGAGTTTCTGCCTGGGGTGCTAAAAATTTTGGAAATAGTGCTGATGGGCACACAACACTTAATGTAATTAATGCTACTGAATTGTGTGCTTAAAAATAGTTAAAATAACATTTTGTGTATATTTTGACAATAAAAAATTTAAAATAAGCAAAAAAGAAAACGAACATAAACTGGTTGTCACTATGTTAATTATAACTATCCCACAGCTTCTCAGTGCTGTTAAAATAAAGCAAACTTAAGAGAGTAAACCCAGGAAAACTTAATAAGCTTCATGAAGCAAACAGAGAGAAGGCTCCGCGCAGCCCGGCCCCGTTTCTCCTGTCTCTCCCTGTAGGCTGCCATCCTCCCCAGGACAGCTGGGGTGCTCACCACCCACCAACCTCAAGCCTGCAGCCGCGCGCCTGCCACGCTACCTCTAAGCCTGGAATAGGAGGGCTTCCCTCATTCCCGTTTGTCCTTCTTCTCTCTAATGGGGATTCATTGACTTTCTTTCACACATGGCTTAGAGTACAGAGACCGTAAGACTAGCTCAAATAGTAATTTTAGTGGCTTTGTGTATTTCATTGTAACACTTGTCACAGTTACAATTTTTAAAATACATTTGTGATCATGTAATGAATATTTATCCTCTTTTACAAGGATATAAGATCCATGAACCATGCCAGGCTACGCTCATCACTAAATCCCAAAGCTAGCACCATGGTGGCATGTCACTGATAATGAATATTAGTGGAGTGAATGGATATAGTTCTTGTGACTACTTTTCTGCAGTAATTTTCCCTGAGAAATCATGTGCTGTACCCAAGAATCCTAGAAGTCAGATAAAGTGTTGGATGCAGAAGTAGATGACAAAATTGTCCCGTGATGACAGCCGGCATTTCACACCCAGGGACCCGCCGCCTAGCTCAGTGTTGTTCTGCATTATACATCACGTGCAGTCGCAGCCAACGATTCTAAGTGTAATGCAGACCACATGCTCTGCCGATTGTCCCTCTACTGTGATGCGCCTGAGCAAAACAGGTTTCTTCATGTTACATGGGCTAAAATCTGTATACACATAAGCCTTGACCCTGAACCTAAAACTGGAGTCGGTTTGGTAATGGTTTTGATACAAAGTGAACTAGTGCTATATCTGTGTATATAGCATGTCATTTTTGTGCTCATGGTGTTACCTCTTGACCCTTAAAGAATTAATGTTGCCAACATTGAAGGAGTGCAAAGTCAAATACTAAGTCTCGGTAATGGTGTTCCAGATGCCCGAGTTAGGGATTGTAGTTCTTCTGTTCACTCCTTAACCTTCAGAATGTCAGTGATGCCTGGGACTTCTGCGTGCTGGAGAAATAAATATAGCACAACGAGTGGAAACCTGACGAGAAGGGAGGGAGGAAGGGAGGCAGGAAAAGAATGCGAAGGAAAAGAAAACCTCGCTTTAGGTAATCCTTAACTTTTTTACATCCCACATCATCAAAGTATTTCAAGGTAATTATTTCCTATTCACAAATGCATGAATCTCTAAGTGTCTTTCTTATTTATCACAAATGGTCCCAAAGTAATGACATCTTCAGGGATTACTTTTCCCAACTTAATTCAGGGAAAAGTATGCTTGTCCGCAAGCTCTTTCAGTGGTCTGCTGAAAAAAGCCTCCAGTATCTGCTCCTTTTCAGTAGGAATTCTCAGTAAAAATCTTCAGGCAGCCTGTAGATGAGACTGGAGCTCCATAAAACATACAGGAATCCACCACAGTAATTAGCCGCCTCGCGTAAGCTCTGAGCATCCCCTGTGTGTCTCGTCTAATTGCATCTAATCCCACATGGCAGGCTTCCCAAGCCTTTGCCTAAGGAAGCTTTTATTAGAAGTCCATCAGAAGGAGCTGCGAGAGGGCCCTTTTCCTTCCTCATCCCTTGAAGGCATTGTAATCTCTCCCCTTTTTAAGAAATGACACTTCGCTTTGTTCTTCTTTGGTATTTGTCAAAATGATGCCCATTAGACAAACTAGACAATAGCAGGAGCTGAGAACAAACCTGAGTGCTCAGAACATATCCCAAGTGATACAGTGATTTATTGTAGTTTTAATTATTCTGTACCTAACTTCGGCCAGCTTTTTCAGGTTTTCCAGAAATTATAAAACCTTTACAATCATAGTGTCTGTGGAAGAAATGATTTCATCTAAGTGTGACTAATTGGTAAATTTAGTAATGTTATTATACTTCTATTTTAATATTTTTAAATGTTAATAACTTTAATTACATCTTATATTTTTAATAAACGTATAATGAATTCTAGCGTAGGGTAAAGGGACACACTGGTCTAAAAGGGGGGAAAGGAAATGAGGGGTTATATAACGTAGGAAACTAGTTCTAATCCAGTTTCTACAGAGTAGCGTTTAATCTCAGCAATATTTTTGTTAAAATTATTACTTAAAGATTTGCTGCTATTGTGGGATATTGAGACCACAACAGTAATTCAGTGAACAATCCAGGGGTTATACAGAATTCTTCATTACTCCACAGTGAATATTATAGGTATGTAAACAAAACAAAAATAAAACACACAAAAAACATATTACTCACTTGGTTATGCCGATAAATTAGGAAATCAAGAGGGAAGCTTTCAGAGGTACAGTGGTAATATGTCTAAATATCCAAAATTTTAAAAATTTATTATATAACAGATGGACTCCATTATTTTTTAAAATTGCAGATAAATTTGTTTTGTTTCTCCCGGTGGAGATTTGTGAGCATTTAATTAGAGGCCTCATTGCCCCATCATTAAATTCAAAGAAGCATATCTAATGTGCGCACTTAAATGTAATGTCACTCATTAGTCTGTAATGAAGAGAAACTTACTCTTTCTCGAAAGAACAGCTGTAAAAATAGTATCTGTCACCTACAAAATTATATATTCCCAAGATTATTAATGTGCATTTAATGACTTTGAAATATGTCTTTGCAACAGTCATTATGCATGTTGCTTTCTTTCTGGCTTCCTCCCTAAGAGGTTAATTGAGGTCAGAAAGCCTGGAATTCGCAGGCACCCCAGGCCATCCCGCTGCCACACAGCTGAAGTTTCTCAGGTACCTGCAGCAGACTTGGCACGAAGCTGCTTAGCTTTCTACACCACACGCTCTCTTATTGGTCCTGTACCCTGATAGCAGTTTTCATAATGCCTTAGTCATAAACTCTGTCATTAGACACTTGAAATTCATCTGGAGCTCTTTCTCCCAGGATCTAGTCAACAAGAAAATTGATTTTAATGTCTGTGCCATTACCTGACTCTGCAAGATGGAAGGCAGAGTAAAGTGAGCGGGATCGTGGGGGATTCACCGATGTCCCGTCGCCATCATCATCACCGTCTGGAAGCACGTTCAGATCTATTAATACACTGAGTTCTTACATCCTGTGCATCGGACCACTGGGCATGTGAGCACTCCAGATCTGTTTCTTTGTAAAGACAAAGGCTGGCTGGCTCTGCTGGTACTCAGCTGAACATCCAGACAGCTTTTTGGAAAGGCAATCAATTACCTGTGCCTATGCAAATACCTGTGTGCCTGAGCCCGGTCAGCTCTGCGGCTGGATGTCTTCATTGAACTCTTTAGAGTTTATCTAGATTTAGTTTTCTTATGTTTTCAAGTATTATATTATACTACTACCTTGTTAAAACACAATTCATCATAAAGCAAAATTCAGTATTATGTGCCTCCTTAAAGGGCATCCAACGTGTTTCATTACAGAAGCAACTAAACTATTTCATCGGACACATTTGCATACTTACTGGTTCCAGGGCGTGGCTCCAAAGGTGACAGCAGAGTGCTCTTTGTTCATTTGTTCCTTCAGCAAATCTCCATTTAGTGTGTGAGAGAACCAGCTCTGTGTTCAGGAGGCACATCAGCACAGAGCCTCACATCTGCGTATATAAACACATATATTTCACAGGTATATTTATGTTCTTTTCCTAGATTGGGAAAACGTTGTTCTTTATACTCTGAATACTTCATCCACTTTTCTTACAACAGGAATCTGAAGTTCAGTCATGTAAGGAAGTGTGGCACTTCTGGTGCTGCCGGCATTCAGCAGAGGGTTAGCGCTTCTGTGGTGCGTGACTCTGGGGATCCAACTTCTCCACCACGTCGCACAAGACCACGCACCGGGGCGGCCCCAGCAGCGCTGGTGAGGCTGACTAAAAGGAGCAGGACAAAGCCCCTTCATTTGCAAAGTAATTTGGGTGTTTACATTTTTCTTAAAGCCATTTTGACACATAAATTTTCACTAAAAAATATAAAACATTCTTATAGCCACTCTATTTAAATTAACTTAATACATATTTTGAACTATATTCTCTGTGCAAGGCTGATCATCCTGAAAGCCTTTCCTCCAACATCTGTCTCTACCTTCCCCACCTCCTCAGCCCCAACATACCACATCGAACAGCCTAATGTCTGGAAGTAGACACTTCTCTCTCAAAGATCTGCTAAAAATGTACTTGTCTTCTCAGCATCTGACACTTTCCTGCTGTGCAGTGGATGCGCACTTTCTGTTGCCCACCGCATCGTGTTTCTGATTTTCATCCCAGTGATGCTGTCACTCTGTTGCCTGTGCTTGTTACAGGTGTCACCCGTATGAAAGTCAGGTGACCTCACTGCTGCCCCAGAGACAGTTGTGTTCAAAACATAATCCTACACATAGAAGATGATAAAATAAGTCACTTTTTTACTCAGTCACCTGAAGGAACTGTGAAAAGGAAAGTTATATTTCTGAAACATACAGAAGTTGTAAAAAGTCTGTTGTCTGATCTCTTGTACTATTCAGTGTCTTATTTTTAGGATTGACACTGTCAAAGGATTGTTTGGGTCAGAAGTCCAAGAAGTAAGACGCCCTAGGTTGCTAGAGATGATGAGAACATAGTTGGAAAGGCTGACTGCAGAAGAGGGAGGCGGTTGGTGGGGGAATTCAGCGAGTGCGAATGGCTTGGCGATCAGAGTCTGTGCTGTTCCTCATTAGTCAAGATACTTTGTTTGCAAATGACGTAAATGGAATTCCGAGCGACTTGGCCTTGTCACTGTTAGGTCTAGAGAGAACCTTCAGGTGTGGCTGGATCCAGATGCCGAAACGGTAGTGTCAGGAAGTTCGTTCTGGTTTCATTCTCCACCAGGCTTTTTCCCTGTGGTGGCCCCTGCAATGTGAGGCTGACGTTCACCCAGCTTAACAACCCGGTAGAAAGTTCCTCAAAGTTCCTGCAAGACTTGCAGGATTAAATCTTCTTCCCAAGCTGGGGAACCCAGGTTAGGAATATGACCAGCTGAGCTTGGGTCTCATAAGTGTCCTTGGAGGTGGGGACTCGGCCATCCCCATCTGAACCTCAGGACTGAGAGGAAAGGTGAGACGCGGTGAGCTGACCCCAGAAGGGAGCGGTGGAGGCCCGCCAGGCCAGACAGCACAGGTGCAGCACAGCTCCCGTAAGATACAGGTACTGTAGACAGGTGTCCGTGCTGCCGTACCAAAGGGAGCCAGCCCAGGAGACAGAAGACACGTCAGCGGCCACCTCCACAAGCTCTTCTCATTTCAGACGGTCAGAAATTCACTTTCCCTTCACTTGTGTTTTCATCTCAACAGTCCGAATTCTGTCTTTTGAAACCTTAGTTGCCCTACTCGGTTGACTAAACAGAGCCAATAACTCACTTGAAGTAGGCGTGTGTTAGCATTCCCTCTGCCTCCTCGGATGTGTGGAGATTGTATGTGTTCCCTCCTCCCCTGTGCTTCTTGTCCAGTTATCCCCACACAATGCCACGGCTCTGCTGACAATCTCAGATACTCTTCTGTCTTCACCACCTGTAGATGGACCTCGACTCAGCCCTGCGTCTTCATAAGCTCACCGTTGTCTCTTTCTAATCCCCCTACCATCACACTTCCTTAGGGACCATCTGCTCTCAGTGCCTCTGTTTCCCCAGACCCCGCTGAGTAGTCACAGCCACCTTGTACTCTCACGTTCGGGCTCATCCATCCTGCTGAGGCTGCAGCCTGACTACCACTGATACGCGTTACCCAAGGGCAGTGCCTCATCTCGGTGATAGTGTCATGTTGTAAGAACAGTTACAACAGCTACACTAACAGTGAAACACAGGTGCCGCGCATCCTGCCAACTGTTTTATAAGAATGATCTCAGTGTCGCATTGAATTCTCGCAGCATCTCTAAGAGGTAGGCCTTATTTTTAATGTCCACAAAAAATTGATGGTCACAAATACGAAGTAAACTGCCCAGAAGTCGCACAGCCAGGCTCAGTCCCAGGCCTCCTTGTCAGCTGTGCTCACTGCCTGTGTTTTTCTGTCTGTTGTCTCTTAACACCCACCTTCCAGCCAGCGTTCTGTCCCTGCCCTTCTACTGAGGTTGTAGTCTCAGAAATTATCAGCGTTAGCAGATCACCCAGTGCAACGCTGATTCTGCCCCAACCTGCCCGCTTTTTAAATAAAAACAACCGCGATGTACAATTGTGTCTACTAGGGAGACTAATAATCTCTGTCACATGTCACCCTCCCTTAAGATCGTGACACTGGAGTGCAGGGACCATTTCTTACAGACGTTTGTATATCCAGCCCCAAGCACAATGCCCTGTACAAAGTAGATTATCAACAAATGCTGAACCCCAGTTGGTACGTTTACTGAAACGTTTAGGGATGAAGTGGACCGATGTCTGCAGTTTACTTCGAAATGCATCAAAATATAAGATGGCTTGGTGGGTGCATAGATGGAGATATATGTGTGTGTGTGTGTGTGTGTGTGTGTGTGTGTGTGTATGGGTGGATATATATATACACATATATATTATATATAATGCAAGATATAAATATTTAAAATATAAATATATACCTGTGATAGTGCAAATATAACAAAATATTGACAATTGAAAATCTAAGTGAGGTATGTGGTTATTCATTCTACAGCATTTTCAAGTTTTCTGTGTTTTTGAAATTTTTCAGTAAAAGTTTTTGGGGAAAAAAAGAATTGCTAAAGGAATAAGTGAATAGAGCCTGTACGGCGTCTACTACACCTGGGCTGGTTCTCCACACGTGGTGGTCAGATGCCCTGCAGAGCCCCAGCCTCACTGAGTCAGCTCTTCCGCTCACCTTCCGCGGCAGCGACAGGGTCAGTCAGTCATCAGACACAGGTGTGTGACAGGGTAGTGATGCCTGTTCTGCGTGTGAAGCGATGTATAAGAAGAGGTTATCAGTTCAGGGCAACTCCCCTGTTCTGTTAATTAGACATTGGGACATTGAAACACAGGCGAGGAGAGATGATTGGATAGAAGGCATTACTCTATTCATTTACTCCCCAGCCTACAAAAAAACAAACAAACCCAGAAGACAAAGGGGTTACACAAACCCTGTGGTTTCCTTCCACCAGCATCCTGCTAAGACTGAAGTGGCATTTGGGGAAATTCTGTAGAGAAGACTACACAGGATTGAGTGGGAAGGGGAGCTGTTCTCCCTAGCGACTACTGTACCTCAAAATGGCATTTAGTTCGCCATCTCTTGGGTAACCAACAGCAGTCGGAGTTGGAGTGTGGAGCGAGACAGAGTGCCCGCATCCCTGTCAGAGGTGACTTCCCCTCCGGCCCGTCTGAGGTGGCTCCCTCTCACTCACTCATTTCCTGTGCAGGTCTGTCAGTTACACTCAGGAGCGTGACCTCGCTGTCTACTTAAAATACACAGCAAATCTTAACGCTTCAGGGAAGAGCCACTGATGTGAGCTGCCACACCTGCCATTAATCCAGCGTTACCTTGACCTTGCTAAATTCACAAGGCAAATGGAAGTCAAGAACGGGAGGGGGCGGAGGAGTCAGTTTCACACTGAACTAACTTCTGATATGCTTTGTGCCTTTTGAGGAGGGATGAAATCTTTGTGACAGTCACAGTTCCTTCTGCCCAGACCAAGGCCTCGCCTGGCTGAGCACTCCTGGCGGCCACTGGTCCCGCCCTCACGGGGCCACACGGCCATGCTCCAGGTACCTGCTCCCTTAAAAGTCACATTTCCTTCTGCTTAGAAAGAAACAAAGCATTAGAATGGGAACTTTGAGTTGTGTTGCAAAACTATGGCTGAATCTCAAGGATGTATTATTATTTATAATTAAGTCATTTGTGTGCATGTTAATTAAGTGTATGTCTTCACACGAAACGTGCAAAGGCCGTTTGGGGGGCAGCCTCATTATAAAAGTAAAAACAAGAGAAATCAATTCATGCATGCGCTGCCGAGTCAACAAGCACTTGTTCCTAATTATTCCTAAACAGTTCTGCTTCTGGTTCTCACATTCACCTTCTCCATTAGTAATCTGACCCATTTACTAAGCACTGACAGGTGTGCCGCCAGTGTGACAATGCTTGTCACTTAGTGGGTCATCCAAGCTCTGCAACGTCATGAGTGAAGGGGCGGGATTTATATTCTGTTCACTCAGGGATTGTATAGGCACCGTACTTGGTAATTTCAGGCTTGGCATTTCTTGGTGTTCCCTCTCTCACTAAACGTAGATTTTTATCGGCCAGACTTTGCTTGGTGCTCTGGTGTTCTTCACCGTGGAGAGCGTGGGACTTAGGGGTGCTGAGCTGGCAGGAGTTTTATGGCCCCATCACTCAGAACATGAGCAGTGCACGTCACAGTCCGTCAGCGGGACACTGGCCGGTGAGCACGGTGCTGAGGTTTCCGTGCCCAGCCTCCCGTGGAATGGAAACCGTGTTGGGAAGATGAGCGATACACCTTTAAGAGAGAAACTTAGCAGCAGCTCTGGGCGCTAGGCAGGCCCGGAAGTGAGAGAGGGTGGCCGTGGGCTTCCGAGGAGCAGGAGCCCGCGTGGGTGTGAGCATCCGAAGTCCGGAGTGAGGCCTCTTCCCGGGCACCGGCTCTGTGCCCGCCCAGCACTGAGCGTTCTGCGGGGAGGCGCGTTCGGACAGAAAGGACATGGGGCTGCAAAGGCTGAGCGTCGTCAGGACGCTGCCCTGGCTGGACTGGGGGCCCTGGCCGCTCTCCTGCGCTCTCAGGCCGGCCTCTGTGAGCCTCGGGGGTTTCGCTTGGCAAACGGATAACATGCGCTGGGTGGTCTGGAAGGTTCCTCCTGCTCCGGGTTTTCTGTGAAAAGCTCAACCCAGGAAAAGCCATTAGTGTCAGAATGAAAACGAGCTGAGAATGATTGCTGGGGGTTGGGGTTTCTACCCAAAGGCCCGAGGAGCATTTAGTTATTAAATACTGTGTTCAGGGCATTTTGCCAAGATCCCTCATTTTCGTCACACTTGAATTTTGCAAAAACTTAGGTCCCGACCGACACCTGTTTGTGACTTTCCATGACAGGAACCTGGCCATATGCCCTTAAGGAACAAGCAGGTGATGCAAATGAGGGACGACGTCGCAGTGACGGGTCACCTGTCTGCGCAGGAGTCACCACCAGGCCCTGCAATTGTGGGCTCTGTGGGGACAGCGCTGCGTCCTCTGCTTTGCAGTGGGTGGCAGAGGACGCAGAGGGGCGACGACAGTAACCACGATGGAGCCGATCCGATTTTCCAGGTTCTCCCAGGCGCTTACTTACCCTTCAGATGATTTAATGCCGGAGAAGTATCCCCGTTTCCTGTTTCAGGTAAGAGAAGTTAACTCATCCACATGTTTACTGGCGCTAAGAAATGGAGACGGTGACTGCAAACTTCCGACTCAGGATAATCCAACTGTAACCCCCCCCCACCCCCAATATCCAGTGCTGGCTGGTGAGACAGGAAAGCAGGGAACAGACTAGAGAGAATATAATAATGAGTTTGGCCATCTTTGTCTTCTCGAATTAAATTAAATTCTTGAATTAAATCTGGCAGTGCAGGTTTGTGTCAAAGAAATGCAAATAATGTAAAAATAGATCACGTGAAGGCCGAGAGGCGGCTGCGGGGAGGACTAGACCCCAGCTCTGGGCCCCTCAGGCGGGAGCGTGACAGTCATGGGCCTCTGCCGTTCAGCGTAATCCGCCCGCCCTCCTCGGCTTCCGGAGTGTTTTCTCCTGTGCGGTCACGCGCGGTGCCGTCCAGGAGGGCCCACGCGTTTCTGGATGAAACGTCTGGTTGGATGAGAATGGCGTCTCGGTCAAAGTGACCTTTTCACTGGTATTTAGTGTTGACTGCTCTGCGTTATGAAAAATGCATATCCCTCCACCTTGTTCTGCGCCCTGGCCCACTGCACGTGCCAGTCCCTGGTCACGGCACAAACGCTGCCAAGCCGGGGCCCCTGATGGGACCGTCCTGTCCGGGCACTAGATGGTGCAGAGGGAGGCTCCAGGGGTTCCCAAGTGCCTCGTTTGTACCAAAGGCTTTGACAAGAAAAGTATTTTCTTTTCCGGGACATACTGGGAGCAGCCTCTAAAGGGTGCAGGAAGTTAATCCATCATTAAAACGCTGGACCCTTTTGCTCACCCTCAGCCTAGCTAGGAGCTTTATGGCTTCCACGCCAGCCCACCTGTCAAACGGCCTCTGTGGCCCCGTGGGAGCTCCCTTTCAGAAGGGCTACAGCTTTATAATTTGTACGACGTTAATCAGGACTCTTCCCTTGGCAGGTGCCATCTTTTTCTTTCAGTTTTATGCGAGGCTTCTGACAGTCTGTCTGTTGAAGTTTTTGCCCTATCTTTGATCCCCAGTGATTTCTTGTTTCCTGTGTTCCCCTAGCTTAATATCTAACATCTGGTCGTCTGTCATGTGACACTCATAGAATTAAGACTTCACCCTCTGTACCATTTATTTTCAAACCTGGGCTATGTTAACATGTTCTGCAGTTAGGAAAAAGTTTCTTTGCTGTCACTTCTTACGCATTCTCTAAAATCAAGACCCACTTAATGGACGATGATATCCCACAGCCCATGAATATTGATATGAGTACCATTAGCTAGAGTGGAACGCACTCATTTCAAATGTTTTCAAACACTATAAATGCTAATTTACTTTTACATTAGAGGATGTGTCCTTAGCATTTGGAACCGTTTTTGCTTAATTGGTATCAGCTATTCTCACATAAATAAATGAATAAATGAAATTCAAATTGCTAGCCCCAGTGACACAGGAGAAGCTGACTTCTGGCGCCTTCCTAGACCCTGTCGCTCCTCACTACACTCGCGGCCATTCAATTAACGAGAAGAACCCTTTCAGCTGCACAACACGGCTTTGATGCAGAAGCGTAGAGTCGATGCATGAAGTTTGCTTGTCCCGGAAAACATCTCATTAGATATAATTAAGACATGCAAAGAGGGGGCACTCAAATTCTATAGCTCATTGCCGACCAAAAATCTCAACCATTCCCAAATTAATCTTAGTTGCTGAGTTAATTCATCAGTCACTAATGCCTCTGGGATCACGTTGGAACTCACAGCTTTCTCCCCCTGAAAGCTTCTGAGGCGAAACTAAAATAAAAGCAAGAAGTAATAACTATAACCTCTTTAGAAAATAGTTTATGGAGAAAATAGCTAGTTAATTATATGACCAAAAAAAGATTTAATAATCACTTTGTGAAGTTTGAGAGTTCATTTTAAGACACGGAAAGTTTAAAGCATTGGAAATTACATATTTGGGCTCCGGAATCAGTGTGACTTGGATGGAGCACTAGGAAATGAGTCTGTTCAGTTCTTGGGGGCTGTCGCTCAAACCCAACAGCAGACATTCTCAAAGACACGGCCCAAATGCCACTCGTTCACTTCTGACACAACTACAGAAGCTTCTTGGCCAGGCCTGGGGAGCTGTTTTGATGGTATGGACAGGTTCTGAGGTGCAGGCCCTCAGACTGTTCAGGGCCATCCAGATGTGCACTGGAAACCTTGGCTTAAATGACTGAGATTCGGGGGTCATCACAGCCTGAGCCAGCCTGACTGTCACTCAAGTTTAATCGCCTGCGGGTTAAAAATGGAGGCACCTATCCACGCACGTATGTCTCCTCTCTCACCTCACAGACACCCTGCCCGGAGCACAGCATGTGTGTCGTGTGTCAGCCATTAGCTGGGTGCCCGGTACCAGTCATTACCCAGTGCCAGCTGCCAGCCTCACGGCCCTCGGCGCAGAGCACACAGACATGGGAGGTGGCGGTGCGTGTGTGATCAGAGCACGGGCTCAGCGCCCTGTGCGTTCACATGGGGGCAGCACACTGAAGTGTCTGTCACCCATAATGGAAGGGGCGTGTGGGTGTCCCATGGTGGTCCCACGCCCCTGTGCAGCTGCTCTGCCCTCGGTCAGAAGTCCAGGAAAACCAGCCATTTGCTCATACTCTTGGCAAGGATGACTTTATGTCAAAATTTTGCCATAAAAAATGTCAAATGAAAGGCAAGGCAAGGTAATGTTGCCACCACCCCACCCTTCTCCCCCATTTTAGGGAAATATGTCGCCTTTTAAATATAAGGCCATCTATATGAGTATCATCACTTTTGAGTCTGGAATGAAGCTAACATTTAAATAAAATTCTGTGCTGTGTGATTTTCTGTAATGTTCTGCGTCAGAATCCACTGTTTACATATTGAAGGAGGAAAGTTTAAAGGCTCTCTCCTGGGGTTTATGTTATAACCTTGGTATTTATTAGAAGAGTTTGAGAGCCACCCCTATCTTTAATGACCCAAAATAATGTCTCACAGTTAAAACACACACACAGTTAAGGATTGCAACTCAGATGATTTCTGAACATTTTAGATTTTCTTGTTACCAATAAATTATCCCTCATCCAAATAGTCCATAAACTTAACTATTAAATGCCAAATAATGATGGTATCAGCCAATCTGAGCTGCTCTGGGAATTTACCATTATGCCGATCGGATTATGTCCAGATCCCACCTGCTCTCAGATCCTCAGAGGCTGGCTTTCTAGCTCTGTGATTGCGCAGTAGAAAATAAACAGATGGGGTGGAAACCGCCTCCAGCTTTTGAACAGCATCAAAGGAAGGTTTTTGGTTTTCATTTTTTGTGTGTGTTTGATGGTAGTGCTGGTTTTGTGTGTGTGTGTGTGGTTTTGTTGTTGTTGTTGTTTGACAAACAGATTCCTTGGAATACAAACCTCACTATGGTCTCATCTCTCAGCCACCATCGAGTGCATTTTGTTTTGTTTCCCTTGAATTCCAGAGCTAATTTTAGGATTTTTCTTCTTTAAATTCTGATGAGTGAATGATCAATGATTGGCATTTGAAAAGTATATTAAACTGGGTGCGGGGGGGAGGCATCCGCGCAAGACAGTGGGATGTATGGATTCCTTCACTTCAGCAGGGAAGAACTTCAGGCCCACTAATCTCATTAATTAAAGTGCTTTCAAATAAAGGCCAGGCCCACTGACACCTGACAAAGATAAATTGTGCCAGGATAGATTCCAACTTCCCTGTATGTGCTTGCCCTTTACATGTTGACTTCTACATAACAGGCATCTCAGCGAAACGTATTTTTATGTGTCTAACACCCTATTTTCTACCTGCTTTTTTGTTTATACAACTTTATCGGATAACGTCAAGTATAGGACTTGGAAGGGAAAGGTGAAGGGCAGAGATTAAACGCTGCAGCACTGGAGGGGCCCAGGGTGCAGCCGCACAGGCCGTACCCTGAACAAGGCACCCTGTCAAGGGCATGAATCAGGACACATGCAGCCTGAGCGCTGCTCCCTAAGCCGCACCCTGGGGGAGCTGCATCAGTCAGCACTGAGAAGTCCCCACCGGCCCCGCCCCTGACAGGAGTCAGCTGGACCCGCCCACAGGAGGGGCCTTTTTCTGACTCATTTAGGCCTCATGGTTGGCCGGGTTGCTCTGAATGGAAGCAGTGATTCTCTTGACTGTCCAGGTCAACAGTCATGGTACCATCCAGTCAGCTCTAAAACACAAGCAGGTTCAGTTAGGTGGATTTGAAATTTCAGATCCACTGTGACCGTCCATCAGAAACGGAGGGATGGTGACTGACGGCTGGCAGCAGTGGTGACTGTAGGTGGCCTGGAAGGCAACAGAGGGCGGGAAGGGAGGCCGCAGGGGTCAGAGCAGTGGCCTGTGCCCCCACCCCGGCCCTGGCTTCTGCCAGCTGTTTACCACATGCTCTTTGTGACCCCACTTCCTTATAGGTCAAGGGAGCAACAGTGCTGACCTCAGAGCTGTCCTCTGCAGGCTCTTGGCCTCACACACTTAGGTGACCCACTCGGTGGGCTATCCCGGCATCATAGGCGTCGCAGCCAATATGGTGGCCTGCATCTGAAGTCCCACGTGTGTGTGTTAACAATGCATGTTTTCAGGCCTCATTCTTTATTAACTACAGTAAATGGACTTGGCATCAGAAATGTGCATTGTCCACGCACTTAACACATGATCTACTGGAACCTTGAATATGACAACTTCAGAGAGAGAGTTCTGCCTCACAGAAAGATCTGCTTAATCATTCCCTTGCTTTTTATTATTTTTTATTTATTTATTTTTCAATTACAATCAACATACAATATTGTATTAGTTTCAGATGTACAACATAGTGGTTAGACATTTATGCAACTTATGGAGTGATTACCCCGACAAGTGTAGTGCCCATCTGACACCATACATAGTTATTACCATATTGTTGATTATTTTCCCTATGCTGTACTTTATATCCCCATGACGATTTTGTAACAACCAATTTGTACTTCTTAATCCATTCATCTTTTTCACCCTGTCCCCCCAAACCCCCTTCCATCGGGCAACCATCAGTTTGTTCTCTGTATCTGTGAGTCTGTTTCTGTTTTATTTGTTGTTGTTATTCAATCATTTTGTTTTTTCAGATTCCACATGTAAGCGAAATCATGTAGTATTTGTCTTTCTCTGTCTGACTCACTCCGCTCAGCACAATACCCTTTAGGTCCACCCATGTTGTCACAAATGGCAAGATTTCATTCTTTTTTATGGCTAAGTAATATTCCATTGTATTAATGTACCACCTCTTCTTTATCCATTCATCTATCGATGGACACTTAGGTTGCTTCCATATCTTGGCTATTGTAAATAATGCTGCAGTAAACAGTGCTGCATATATCTTTTCAAGTTAGTGTTTGGATTCCTTTAGGTTAATACTCAGCAGTGGAATTTCTGGGTCATAAGGTAGCTCTACTTTTAATTTTTGAGGAGCCTTCATACTGTTTCCCAAGTGGCTGCACCAATTTGCAATCCCACCAACAGTGCACAAGGGTTCCCTTTTCTCCACATCCTCGCCAACAACACTTGTTGTTTGATCAACCCCTTATTTCAATAGATGAAGAAACATACTCATACTGGTTTTCCAAAGGTCACAATTTTCCTACTCACCATTCTATATAGCTTCCAGCATTTTGATGGGCTTCATCATTTAAGAGATCATAGCAGCTTTTCCCCACCCATCATAGAAAGATGAACGGAGACGAGGTTAAGTGTGTTCCAGAGTGATGCGTGAGCTGGTGAGTTTTCTTGTTAGAATACACCCATGCTGACAGTCCCCATTCTCCTCCTCACTTCTAAGCTCTACCTTAATGTTCTATCAAATCTAAACTGCAAGCAAGAGACCTGTCGTGGGTAGGACAGTGAACTCCTTGGGACATGCTCTTAAATGGCATTTATGATCCATAGACCAGGATTGTAGATAACTCTGGAAATACACAAGTAAAGCTGGCCAGTTGCCTCCAGCTCTGGTTGTCTCGATGATGGGTGTCAGGTTCGCTCAAATCTGAAGAACAAGATTCCTTTCCCATTGACTGAGGAACAGGCCAGGAAGCCCTGTGCTGTGGAGTTTTGTCAGGCTAAATTCCAATGAGCTGTCGGTGTAGAGCTGGTATTGAACTATTGTGGATGTGGCCCTGAAGACCTGCAATTCATTAGTCAGACTTACAAACACACCAGAATGAGAGCATCCAAACATTATTTTGTCAATTCTACCAGTTGGAAAAATAAAGTTTAAAAACTGGAAGCAGCCTTAGACATTATCTGCCAAATTCCTTAATTTTATAGGGAAGGAAACAAAGGTCCTGAAAAGTCAAGTAATAAATTCAGAAGCAATGACAATATAGTGGCAGATCTGGGATGATGCTGGTAATAATAATAATAATAATAATAATAATAATAATAATGCCAATTTTAATTCAGATACGAACTAGGTACTTTATATTTCATTAATTCATTAAATTTTGACATTCCATTAGTGATAAGGTAAATGAAGTTCATGATGATTTAGTAAGTTGCATACGATCACATATCTAGACTATAGAGAAACTCAGATCTTAAGTGTATATCAGACTCCAAACCAAGACAATGCTGAGTCCTAGTTCTCACTTTTCCTGTAATGTTGCTCTCAGTCCCCAAATTTCCAGTCAACTGGTTTAGTGCCCTGTCTTCAATCAAACCCTTGAAATTGAATTGATTTTGTATCCCAAATCTGGGTTCCTCAAGGCTTCAAGAAACACTTTATTGCCAAGCTGTTAGATGTCAATAAAGAAAAATTGTAAGATGGGTTTATAAAGCCAGTCGAAGAGAGTTCTGTACTCCCAAATGTCACTGCTGTCACTTAGATGATTAGCTGGACTTCAGAGTAACTGGAAGTTTGGAACCAGCTTGGAACATTACTTCTCTAAGGAATAGAAGGCAGAAATGAGATAAGGATGTCTTCTGAATGGCTGGTACAGTGCATGTTTGCGATACTGACATAAATGGAAACAGGTGGGCACACATAGGTAGGTAGGTGGGAAGGGAGAGAGAAAGAGAGAGAGAGAGAGAGAGAGAGAGAGAGAGAGAGAGAGATTGAACTAGCTAAAAGAAAGAGAAAGCCAGAAGACCAGAATAAGAAACCAGCAAAGCTGCTGGGACATGCTGGCATGGAGACTGCAGGGAAGCACATTCACTTCCTGTTCAGACAAGGGACGATGGCTGCAGTGCAGTGTGCCACCTCTGCAGAAGCAACAGTTCAGAGGAGAGTGAAATGCAGAGGAGCTGGTGCAGGGGCTGCTGAAAAAAAGAACATGTCGTGTGGCTGACACATCTGCATAGGAAAGTGTCACCATCAATAGATGCCAAAGAAAGCTACTGGGGTCCCAGCCTGGTGAATACAGGTGAAGTACAATTCTTCTTGTGGTTACAATTGTTGTTGTTGCTATTAATACACATATTTCATATAAATTTGGGGACATCAGAACAAATAGAAGATTTGCACAGATTTCATGAACATAATCTAATAGCATGTACATGCTCTGGTTGAACATCAGACTGTGTATATAAAGATCTTGTGTTCATGTCAATAGTCATCTGACAACTGTGCAGAGATGAGGAGACAGTTCCCTTTAAAAATGGGTGAAGTTGCAACAGGTTGAGGGAATGAGATGAAAATGTCATGGAGGCAGGACATGAAGGGCACCAGTAAGATGGAGGTGATGTGGCAGTAGAATGTGACACAGGAAAGGAGCCTCAAAGGAAAAGACACTAGGTAAGATACGGTGGGGCAGTGCTGTGGAGGCTTCAGGGGGACTCTGTTTGCATCCTGTGTCCTAGCACTGGGTGACCTACTGACAGTTAGGAAGCGGCGGATTGGCAGGTAGGAGGCATCAAGTCAGCCCCCAACTGCAGATTGAAATAGTTGCACATAAAGAGATGTGAAGCTTATGAGCACTAAAACTGACGCAAGGGATTTTCCCAATCACGAGTGGTAATGATGCCATACAGAAGAACGGAAAGTTAGGGGGAGACTTCCAAAGTCCTGGGCCTTGTGTTAAAGAAATAAAAACGTCAGCTGAGTAAATGTAAAGATCTAAGTGACTTTATTCAACTATTCATGAATCAGGCAGCCTCCCTTCCTGCAAATAGAAAGGAGCTCCGAGGAGCTGCACAAGTGAAGGGATTCTAGAAGCAGAAGGGGGCGAGGAAAGGAAGCTTCTAGCAAGGAGCAGATTATTCCAGGCAAGGCCACCTTCCTGCGGGGCCCAAAGTGATCTGTCGCGCAGGTGACCTCACAGGTGCTGCCGGGTAATTCCAGATTGACTGGTTAGAGGTCCCATTCCTGGAAGAGGCTGCCATTACAATTAGGTTTGGTTGCAAGTTGAAAGGAAGATTTTAGCGATAGCCTTGTGGTGTGAAACAATCAAGAACCCACTGCCCCATTCTTAAGTAAAACAGGATGAACAAGAACTTTTCCCTCCAAGGTAAGTATAGAGACAAAAAAAGGGGATCTAAAAAAGATTTTATGCTGTAAAAAGTTCTATTTTGCATTTATAATTTAGAGGAAAATACATTATAAAAGCTTTTTCATAGAAGAAAAGGAAATATTGAAAAATCAAATTTATGTTCTAAACAGATTATTAAAAGTACGAGGTGTGATTAAAAAAAAAAGGTGAATGCTGCTGTGAGTGCCATCCAATGGAAAGTCAGGGATCTTCAATGCAGGAAGTGGCGAGTCGAACCTCAGTAACAGTGTGTGACAAGTTTCAACTTGTTCAGTGCAGTTGGTCGGGTGTGAGCTACGGTTGAGAGAAGGTGTGTTTTAAAGTGTGCTGTCAATCATCCTCCATCCTGATGATGCTCCGTGTTACACATCACTTCTGGTATATGGCAATTTCTGTCAAACAAAAACATCACAGTGTGTTCTCATCCACCTTATTCACCGGATCTGACACTGTGCAGCTTCTGGCTCTTCCCCAAAGTCAAAATGATTCAGGACACCGAGGCAGCCAGGACAGCGCAACTAAAGACACTCACGAAAGAGGACTTCCAGAACTGCTTCAGAAAGTGGCAAGAATGATGGGATAAGTGTGTTCGAAGTGAGGGGTGAGGGGAAGTATTTTGAGGAGGATTAATGGCAATGTGTCTTTTACTGTAATCGATTTTTTATTTTATTTAAACACCGTATTTTATGAGTGCACCTCATATGTAAAAACAAAACCAAGTGAATATGGAGGACGGATGTGAAGCCACAATTGGATGAGATGAGCAAAACTGCAAGGAAACTACAGGCACAGTAGCAAGTTACCACAAAGAAGTTGAGCTGGCATTGCAGGAAATGTCCTTGTTGGAGGAAGACTGGGAGACGCCTTCCCAGAACTTACAGAAAGCATCAAGCAATTAAAGTGACAACAGACAAATTGTAGATAGCCAGGAGTGAAAACAGGACTCAAGTTTCAGATAATGAGTGTTTCTAGCCTATAGAAAGGGAACAGAAATGGGATTCAAAGGTCTCAGCAAAGAGTGTTTAACTTAGCTCCTACTTGAGCTTCTGATTAAAACCATCACCAGATATTGGGCTTTCACTAAACTCGGTTATTATTGTCTCAGAGAGAAATTAAAGGAGCAGAAAAGAAATCTAAAAAAATGCTCCTACAAAATAAAAATTGATTACATGATACAGGTGATAATTCCAGTTAAGCAGAGGTATGCGTTATTCGAACACCAGACCATTTATAGAAAGTTCTAATGAAAGCCTCATCTAATGCCACATATGAAAACATATAACAGATGGATTTAAAGATAAAAATTGTAAATATGAAATCATGTATGAACTATTAATAAATATAACTGAATACTTAAATGCTGGAGATATATCTAAACACAAAAGCAAGAAAAGAAATTACAAACAAAAAGTATGAGATTTGACTACCTTGCGTTCAAACAATTTCTCTTTTATTTTGACATCCACACTTTTAGAAAGATTTGCCTCAACACATCTCATCAAAGCACTCTAACCTGGCTTCCACCCCATGCACTTAATATACCTGCTCATGAAGGTCACCGATGGCTAAGTACCTGTTGGTAACCAGGGAAATAGTACAGCCCTCTTTTGACTCATTCTCTGTGGTATCTGTCATTCGTCATCATTCCCTCTATCCTGAAACTTTCATTGGTTCTGACTACCTTGTATCCAGCTTGTTTTCTTTGCACTTAGGGCCTCAGCTAACACACAGAGCGCTTGCGTGGAAACGGGGACCGGTGACGGCGCCGTGTGAAGGCGCGTGACCTAGCTCGGGGGTCTTCGCTCCCTCCTTCTGGCCACATCCCCTGCTAGCTCCGGGTTGTGTGCCTTCTTGCTCACTCTCATGTTCCGTTGTAGATTTCTAACTACTGTATTCACGCCACGGTGATATACGTGTTATTTAACAACGGGAACATTTTAAATTCTGGAATTTTTCCTAGAATTCTTCAAGTCAAGCTATATGCAAAGAATTGAAGAGTAAATTATAATTATACAACAGAATTTAAATCACACAAGCCTTGAAAACATGAAAAAGGAGACAATGATAAAGCTAACAAAACTAAAAAAGTAGGTGAAAGGAGTAAGCGTGTCAGTGCATCAACGTACTCACGTTTCGTAATGGAAGTCAGCTGACACCGTGCTCAATGTCACTACACCCAGAAAAGAAAGTTTCAGCTACACAACGTGAAGTTAGTGTGATCGCCCCGCCCCCAGGAGAAAGAAAAACTGCTAAGAGTGCAAAAGGCATTCCAGTAGGTGACATTGGGGCCCCGGAGGGGGGCGGGCCGGGCTGCCTGCTGCCCTGCACCCTCCGTTCAGTTGTTCTAGCCGTGCGTCCTGGAACCACCGACTGCAGGGACCCAGCTCTGGTCCTGATTGACAAGGGAAAGGGAAGGGGGCCGGGGCCGCTGGCCTTTCAGGCGTCTTCTGCCTTGAGAGTCTGGGATTCTGTGATCAGAGCCGCGGTTTAGGAAAACGAGTCTCGCCTGGTGTGTGAGGTGGGTCGGGATGGAGGGAGATGGAAGCAGAGAAGCCAATTACTGCGTTATTGTGGAGCGGAAGGGAGGGAGGGTTGAAAGTGGGAGAGCTGCGGAGGTAGAAAAGATGTACTCTGGAAATTGATTGGAAAGACGTGGAGGGCGAGGGGGAAGGAGGTATTGAATTGACTCTGAGATTTCAAGTCAGGATGATTATAAGACGAGTGGCATCATTAGCTGAATTAAGAGTCAGAAGTAAAAAAAATAAAAAACGAGTCAGAAGTACATGTAATGTTCATTGACTGCGCCAAGCTGCTGAGGGAAGGCTGTAATTACGAGAAGCACCTGAATCGTTAGTGCTTGGGATGCGGGGAGATGGCCTGAGCAGGCCAGGCAGCACCGTGATGTATTGTAGACCATGGCGCTGCTCCCCGGCGGGGCGGGCTGGAGAGCATTCTCAGGCCCCGGAGTTTCTTCGTAGCTTGGTGGCCTGGGTTGAGGAAACCAAAAAAACCCAAAAAAAACAGTTTCTTCTCTTAGAGGAAACGAAAAGTACTGAGTACTGAGACAGCTCTTCAGCTTCATTCTGTGGAACTGACCTTGTCATGCATAGCTTTAAAATGTAATAATAATAATAATAATAGTACCTCACGCAGACACTAAGTTATAAACGTGATGGTGCCTATAGTATATCTGCTACTATCAGAAATATACTCCTTAGGCACATAGATGATTATCAAAACCATACAGCTACATTGTAACAATTACCCTTTCTTTTCTAAGTCATCAACACTGTAAGACCTGGATTTCTTACGTTCAGGGAAGTAAAGTAGAGTATCTCCTTGGCTTCATGAATTCACAGCCATCTACTTTATTTGGATGTGTTTTTATGTTTACACCTCCCTCTCTGTTGAATGGATTTAAGGTAGCTTAAATCCAAGAAATTTAAAAATGTATCATTAAAAATGATATTTCATTCAAATTAAAGAAACGGAACAAGATAATGTCAGCTGCTATTATAAATGACAGTTGAAATCTCAGTGGATTAAACAAAGTAGACGTCTGTTTCTCCCTCCAGCCAAGCTCATTGGGGCAGGAGTGGGGTGGTCGTCAGGCAGTTTTCCACATATCCTTGCAGGGTCTCCTGGAGCGTGACCTTCCCGTCAGCAGATGGGGGAGAGGAGGAACAGCCACACAAGTTCTTATGGGCCCGACTGGAAGCGCCACATCACTCCTATGCCTGTGTCCCTTTGGCATAAACTCAGTCACATGGCCACCACTAAGCACGACTGATGCTGGGGAAGAGGCTTCAAAACCTTCATAGGCATCTGACTTATCTGCTTCCTTTCAATTCCATGTTCCGCTCGCCAACAAGGTTTTTTCTAAGGCAGCATTTTCCACGGTTATTTTCCCTTCTCCTACCTGCTTCTCTTGCAAATAAATGCGGCTCTCCTGAGCTTCCCCGAGGCCTTCTCGGGTCGGTGAGAAGCTCCGACTCAATGGCACTCCTGTCGCAGGGGTGAGTCTAAATGAACCCTTGTCACTCAGCAGCATTTCCCATCTTGATTCTTATTTGGTTTCTACTTTAATGATCAACTTGTCCCAATCTTGCAGGACTTCAAACTTCCGGAAACTTTCTATTTTCTTTTCTTTGTCTGTAAAAAACAACTAATCGTTGTCCTACCCTATTGACCTTCTCCGTCTGATGCCACATTTTGTCCAGCCACTGCCAGTGAACGGCCACCCGTGACACAGCTGCCCCCCCTTCTTTACCAAAGGCCTTGTGTGTACATGCTCTAGCTTCAGGTTGTCACAGGGACACAGTTGGCCGCCGAGTCGCTTGCATTTCCATCTCCCTTGCCCCTGACGTCAGTTCTTCCCTACTACCCCCTAATTAACTGCTAAGCAGAGAGCAGCCTGCGGAGGCGTGCTTTGAGGATGGCACGACCTCTGTCAGCCTAGGATCCTGAATGTCTGTGTGAAGCGGAACCCACTCTACTGTAATTTTTTGTTACAAAAACACCCAGTGTCTTACCTTGATAAAGCTGAAATAAAAGGGAAGAAAAAAAACCCAGCCACTTTCTAGTACCAGTTTCTTTAGCGATTCATATGACAGAAGCCACTGTAACCGAGAAACTCGGACACCTCGGCGGCTTCATGCGCTACCCGTTTATGTAGTGCCCGAGTAGGTGGAACTGTTGGGGGTGGGGGCAGGGTGGAGAGGCTCTGCCCTCTTCAGTAGGTCCCTCCAAGGTGACCGTGGGCATTGTGAGTCAGCAGGCGCTGTGTGACGGGAAAGGTAGCCGTGGGTGGCCAGGCCTGAGCAGAGCACCATCGCTGTAACCTACATGCCGTTGTTTAGAGTATGTTCCCCTCCCCCAATTCCCCAAGAAAACCTTTAAAAAAAAAAAAAAGAATGAGCTGCCTGCCTGCGAGAGAGGCTGGGGGACAGGGCCCGGCTGTGGTCCCCGCGGGAGGGGACGTAGGGGCAGCACGGCCTCTGCCCACAGGTGCTAACGACGGCGTCTGCGCTTCCAACCGCCAGATGGAAAGTGAAGCACGTTTCTAAGACAAGGCGTGTGGCTCCCTGGGGAAGAGACTTTCCTGGAAATAAATTCTGCCAAAGAATGGAGGCGCGCACGGGGCTGGGAAGCGGTGGCGCGGCCAGTGCTTGGACAGGAGCCTTCGGGTCGGTCCCACAGGCTTCCAGGCGTTTCACATGGCATCGCGGAGTGACTTGAGAATGGCTTTTCCTCATTACTGGGGACCAGCGTCCCCGTCTTAAGAAGGATGTGCAGTGTTCTATGGTGGCTCTGCAGGTACGGGGAGCAGCCTTGCCCTCAGTTCTCCTCTCCTCTCCTCTGTAAATGCTCTCGCGCCTTTCACTTGACAGCGGGAACACGAATTGCCTGGAGCCTCGCTGGGGCGCACCGGTTACGGCCAGCCATTCGGAACCGGCAGTGTCCAGCCGGGCCACTGACTCCTCTGTTGGCATAAAGAGACCTGTTCCCGACCCCGACGGAGCCCCCGGGCCTGCAGGGACAATGACACAGCTGCTCAGAAGCTGCTGCTGAGGGGACATGGGGGGGTGCGGGAGCGCTGTGTGGGGAGGGAAGGCGTGTCCTGAGTGAGCACGTGGGGTTCAGCAGCTCGACTGCATTCTCGGCAGCAGGTTTCTTCTCATCTGTGAACAGAGCATGTGGACGCAGCTCGCTCGGCCGAGGCCGCGAGGACCAAGGGAGGCCGACAAGTGCGTTACCCGCGCAGACGAAGCCTGGGACGGAGGCGGGACTCCGTGTAGACTGGTGCTCGTTTCATTACGTATTTACGCCTGTGCAAAACGCGCGAGCGCTTAGAGCAGAGCCCGGAACCGCACACCTGCCAAGAAACGTGAGCGCCTTGGTGGCTGCGCCTTCCCTCAGCTGCGGCCGCAGGTACATGTTTCTGTAATGTATCTTGATCTAATCGATGATAATACATCGATAATACATTGCCAAACCATACCAAATGCTGTGTATTTTTAATTTGCAGTCGAAAAACAAATACGAGATTGAATTTTATCTCAAGTGTGAATTTAAAAGAAGGAATGGAGGTGTCCCGATTCTTACAAACAGAAACAAAGATTGTGGTTCCTGAATACAGTCCGTGGAAGAAGACGGAGGAAGACTGTGCTGTTACATAGATTAATACCGCCAGTGATTACAATTAGAGCAACTCCCAGAATTACTTGAGATATGTATATATCTCAAGTATATATATTTATTTTTTTCTTATTTTATTTTATTTTTTTTTTCAGAATTCCATACTCCTTTTGGAGACAACCTGTTAGTACAATAAAATCAGCACTCTTGCTCTGGCATACAATTGTACAATAAAATCAGCACTCTTGCTCTGGCATACAATTTTATTTGCCCGTGGCTATCTGCAAAGCGAACATAATCATAGTCCACTTTCCTGTTAGAGTCTATTGGATTAATCCCATTGTTCTCATAGGTTTTTGAAAAGCCATAAATAAGAGTACAATCCTGACGCACAAATATCTACCATATGCAGCACCCGATTATGAAGCCATATGCTGTGCTCCTGTAGAGCATCACATATTTCAGTTATGGCTATGGATGACGTATCCACTGTCCATGTTACAATCTTAATTACATTAGAATTTTTATTGTTGATTGATTTTGCTATTATAATAACATGAGACGTTCTTACTCGCTTTCTTATATGCTATTTTCTGGAACAGAGTGAGGAAAATATTTTAACCAAAAGTGTTGGATTTCTAATTTTTTAAATTTTGATTTAAAAATATCAAAGTTAGGTTTTTCTTTCTATTTTTTCAATATTTTTAAACACATATCCAAGATGGGCATTCATACCTTCCGCTTCATACAATATGCATATGTTTATGCAAAATATCCAGTTCATTTTGGAATGTTTTTAAATTTTCTTCTTTCAAATAATTTCTGTTATCAAAGTATCTGAGTAATTTGAATATTAATCTCCCAAAGTTATGAAATAAAATAATAGGTACTTACTTTATCTTCATGCTAAAGAAGAACCAAAATGAAATAATTCTTTTCTCATCATATAAGAAGACCATTACTTAAGGAAGAATCATAAACATATACCTTTTGTGGGTCTATTGTGATTCACTAATATGTGGTAATAAATCATCAAAATATTAATAAAGAACATGGGTAAGATAAAGATCCTGAATCAAACAGACTTAGGATGAAAACAGGTTATCGCTATTGAAAGGCTATCTGACCTCGGTAACCCACCTACCACCTCTGAGCTTCAGTCCCCTCATCTGCAAAACAGCACATCACACTGTCTGTGGCAGGCATGCTGACGGCTCACCTGGGCATGCTGACGGCTCACCTGGCATGCTGTTGGCTCACCTGGGCATGCTGACGGCTCACCTGGCATGCTGACGGCTCACCTGGGCATGCTGACGGCTCACCTGGCATGCTGACGGCTCACCTGGGCATGCTGATGGCTCACCTGGCATGCTGACGGCTCACCTGGCATGCTGATGGCTCACCTGGCATGCTGACGGCTCACCTGGCATGGGCGTGCTGCTTCTGCTGTTCTGCCCCCTGTGGCTAGGCAGGGCCTGTGACAGACAGTAGGCTCTCCTGGCTCACATCTGGGCTAAACCATTTAAGAGCAAATGGCAACTCTCCGGATCTCTCTTCTCAAGATTTGGGGACCTGGGAGGCACATATTGAAATGGTGGCATCACAGATTAAAGCAGCGTGACTGAGTCACAGCCTGCGGGAGCTTCTCTGAAGGTCACCTGACTCCGCATCAGAACTGTTCTATGTTAAGCCACTGAGATGTGCATGTTTCTATGTTGATTCAGCATAGAAATAAACTATGTACCCTGTCGTTTGTTTTGGGGATTGAGTGACATGATGATATCCAGTAGTGTCATAAGTCATGACGCAGGGTACGAACGCAGTAAGCAATGTCAGAGAGCCATAGTTGTCATTGTACAACTGGCCTCACAGTGACCCTGTGAAATAATCAGAAGTAGAGAGTATTGACATCACGCTCTGTAAAAGGTGAAGCTGAGGCTTCCGAGGGTCTTACCTACAAGCCCAAGCGACAAAGCTGGAGCGCTAGGCCGTGGCTTTGTTTCTGAGCGGCGCTTCCCCCATGCCCACAGTGACTGGTCAGAGCGCTCTGCACCATCATCACAACACATGAAACGTCACCTCCTGGCATGTCTGGCTTTAGCTGTCTTGCAGCAAATAATAGCCCATGCTCCTGTGGATTAGCTCCGCTGACCAAACCACGAGGAAATAAAATGCACAGGAAACCGCCCTTTTGTGGTGTTTCAGAGATGCATCTAATTAATAAACTGGTAATATTCTTCAGGTATCGTTTCAGCTTTGTTTGCCATCCGAAGACTTATTAAAAGCTATTTTGTGTTGAGTGCCATAAGTTATCCTGGGGGATAGATGACCTGTTTACTGTCCCCCACACACACACACACACTGGCAATTGCCTGATCGCTCAGGACAGTTCTTCTTGGAGTGCTTCACCCTAACTAGCATGTCTGGGGGAGAACAGTTACAATTGTTAATTGTAAACGCAGAGCCTTCCCCGCTGGTGAATGGGTTTTGAGAAGTGAGATTGGCCAGGTGGGTGGGGCTCGCTGTGCTGAAGCAGCAGCTTCCACTATCCCAGGCTGTTATTTTGGGTTCACTGAACAACAGCTGCCATGCATGCTAGCTGTTGAGTTTTCTGCTAAAGACCCACTGACTGGCACAAATAGTAAATGTTTGCTTGTGCTATTTTGTTGCATCTCCTGTGAGGCTACAGCTCCACATTTAAATATGGATCGCATATGGTGCATGAAAATAACTTCTGTATGTAAACCGTATGTCCAAGGAGTAAACCAAAGAGACGCAGCCTATAGCACTGGCGTGCTCCATATGCCTTCTGTACAGGCTCAAACTTCATGGGAAATAGCGTAGCAGAACTCCGTAAGAAAACGTTTGGTTCTGTGTTGCAACACTAGTGATTGGCAGCATGGAGAACAGGTCAGGTGTGTGGAATGGATGATAAATGCTGTTGCTCACGCTGTAATTAATATAAAGGCTGTATGTAAAATTGTAATATGACCGAAGTAATAAAGGTAAAATATATCATTAAACTTCTTCAGGAAATTTCTATATATTTGAATTCATAACAACTAGAAAATTCAGGAAAACAGCAGCCCTGACCAAACCCACTACTTAATTTTTAGGAAAAATAAAATAGTTAATATATGAGTGCCCAGTCAATAGATGATTTAGATGTGGATTCTGTACTCTGAGAACCTATAATCTGGTAGGATGAACGTGACATATAGACAAATAACTATAATAAGGAAGACAGGGCGATGTGCCCTGTGGGGTGTCTGATAACATGCTGTGAGCATCTGCGGACCAGCCTGGGAGCCTCGGGGCCCAGCCGAGCCCTGCCAGTCACTGTGTGTGATTCCAGGCTAGCAAGTTGGTTCCTCTCAGGGCTACAGTTTCCCCCTTCGTAAAGTTAGCGGGACCGATGGATGGAATTGTGCCACCCCAAAATTCATGGATTGAAGCCGTAGCCCCCAATGTGATGGTGTTTGGAGGTGGGGCCTTTGGGAGGTAATTAAGTTTAGATAGGACC
>NW_017731591.1:2292405-2293614 GCF_001890085.2 Hipposideros armiger
AGTATAAGTTTAAAGGTTATGGGTTTTCCCCTGAACATTCTGTCTCTTAGGTTTTGATAGGTATTGTGTTTATTTTCTTTTTCTTTCTTTCTTTTTCTTTTCTGTAAGTATTCTTCAGTTCTAGTGTTTCTTTTTTGACTTAAGGGTTGTTTAAGAGACAGTACAGTAATACCTTGGTTTGCGAGCATAATTCATTCCGGGAAGAAACTACTCGTATTGCAAGATATCACTCGTTTATCATGTTAAAATGTATTAGAAATGTTTGCTCATCTTGCAGAACACTTGCAAACCAAGTTACTCCCAATCCAAGGTTTTACTGTATTTCAATTTTTAAATGAAAATGTCTTTTTAGGCTAATTTTATTAATTCATATTTTTCCTATACCATGATCAGGGACTATTGTCTATATTAATTCTACTTTTATAAACTTATCAAAGTTTAATTTATGCCCCAATACTTGGCTAATTTTTATGAATGTTTCATGCGTTCTTAAAAAGAAGGTATTTTTCTCTTTATAGGAAACTGACACTTATCTATATATTGTTAGTCAGATCGAATTTGTTTGTTATGTTTTTTAAGTCACCAACACCTATAGTTTGTCACCTTGGTTTGTCATAAGCTGAATAAGGTAGTCATCTACTGCTAGTGTGTTTCTGTTTCTCTTTGTATTTCTAGTAATTTTATCTAAGACAACTTTGAGCTCATGAACCTACAGCCAATTTACATTCATAAGATATATGCATAGATACATCACATTTTTGTAATGTGCGATGTTTAATAATGGTGTGTAAAGTTGATAAATTTAGCTTTATTTTCTTCACATTGTAATAAGTATATTGTGAGATAGCGACACCTAATAAAGCCATGTCATCGCCACTGCTCTACTGGTTCTTTGACAGTAAAGCTTATCTGCCCTATTATTGGGAAATAAGGTCCTTACCAGGACCTTTTAAATATTTCTGTTCAGTGTGGAGTGATTTCCATAGAGCTTGAAGTTTTTTATAGCATTATTTGTCAGGACAGTTGGCTTTTACGGGGGTAATTTACGTACTAAATCCGGCGATATTTTAATGTGTCCTTAGTGTGTGAACATACGTAGGCTGATGCTCCTCACACAGAGAAAAACCAACATCTTTCCTGCCAAAGAAGACGCAGGAGTCACTGGACTGGGGACTCAGATTGTTCCGGAGATTTCAGTGCATCCTCACT
>NW_017731591.1:2293674-2296924 GCF_001890085.2 Hipposideros armiger
ATATATATATATATATATATATTTAGGTGTTCTGTTGAGTGCATATATATTTATAATTGTTATACTTCTTGTTGAATCAACCTTTTCTTCATTACATAATGACTTTCTTTGTCTCTAGAGACACTTTTAGACTTAAAGTCTATGTTTTCTGATATAAGTATAGCCACTCCTGCCTTCTTTTGTTACCATTTGCATGATATACCTTTTTCCACCCCTTCATTTTTAGCCTGTGTGTGTCTTTAAATCTAAAGTGAGCCTCTTGTAGCAAGATCTTCTTTTTTTAATCCATTCAATTACTCTGAGCCCTGTGATTGATGAGTTTAATCCGCTCACATTTAAAGTACTTATTGATGGGTGAGGACTTGCTATTGCCATGTTGTGAATTGTTTTCTGTCCATCGTAAAGTTGTTTGTTCCTCACTTCTTGCTGTTTTCCTTTGTTATTTAATGAATCTTTGTAGTGACTTGCCTGAATTATTCTCTCTTTATTTTTGGTGTCTCTATCTAGGTTTTTTGTTTGTCAGCTCGAGGCTCATGCAAAATATCTTATAGTTATAACCATCTATTTTATATGGATAAAACTAACTTAGATTGCATACAAAAACTCTGCACTAATAACTGGTACCCCCCCCCTACACACACACACACACACACACACACACACACACACACACACACACACACTGTGGTCTTATAGTCAGAATTTGCTTCTTTTTTATTATGTATCCATTAACAAATTTTGATCTTTTAACTTTTATATGAAGGTTGAAATTAATTGACATACCACCTTTACAGTACTACATTAGCCTCTATTTGTCTATGTTTACCAATACCAGTGAGATTTGTGTTTCCATATGCTTTCCCCTTTGCTGTTTAGTGCGTTTTCCTTTCAATTTAAAGAAATCCCGACATAAGCATTTCTTGTATGGCAGGTGGAGTGGTGAAGAACTCTTTCAGTTTTTGTTTGGGAAAGGCTGTATAACTCTTTCATTTTTAAAGGATAATTTTGCCAGGTATAGCATTCTTAGTTGGCAGTTTTGTTTTGTTTTTTCTTTTAGTACTTTGAATATATCAGCCCACCCTCTCCTGGCCATCAAGTTTTCTGCTGAGAAATCCATTGATAGTCTTATGGGGGTTTCCTTATATATATGATGAGTCATTTTTCTCATGCTGCTTTCAAAATTCTGCTTTTGTCCTTGATTTTACATTTTGATTATAATGTGTCAGAGTGTAATCTTTTGCAGGTCGGTGCTGACTGGGGAACTTTTAGCTTCATGAATCTCAATGTCCATGTCCCTACCAGTATCTGGGAAGTTTTCAGCCAGTATTTCTTTAAATAAATTTTCTGCTCCTTTTCTCACTTTCCTCCTTTTGAGACTCCTATAATGCATATATTAGATCAGTATATGATGACCCATAAATCCTGTAGGTTTTCATCACTATTTTTCTTTTTTTCATCTTTTTTCTCTTCTGACTAGATAATTTATAATTACCTAACTTCAAATTTCCAGATTTCTTTTTTGTCTTGTTCAGGTCTGATGTTGACAAGCTCTCCAATGCATTTTTCATTTCATTCATTGTATTTTTCAGTGCCAGAATTTCTCTTTGGTTCTTTTTTATGATTTACATCTCTTTGTTGAACTTCTTGTTTTGTTCATGTGTTGTTTTTACGATTTCATTGAGTTGTCTGTGTTCTCTTGCAGCTTGCTGAGGCTTAAAACAATTATTTTGAAATTTTTGTCAGGCAGTTAATAGATCTTCCTTTCTTTAGGTTTGTTTACTGGGAAATTATTGAGTTCCTTTGGATATGTCATATTTCCTTGATTTCTCATGTTCCTTGTATCCCTGTGTTGATGTCTGTACATTTGAAAAGCAGTCACCTCTTTCAGACTTTATGGACTGGCTTTGTTAGGGAAAGAACTTCACATATGGGTGGCTGGTTGGGGTGCAGTGTCCCCAGCTCTGGGGGGTGGCGGGTGCAGGCAGCAGTGTGGACTCCAGGCAACTCCATGGACCGAGGCTGGCATTGAAGAAGAATGTGGAGATCTTGCTGGCCAAAGTTACAGGTGGTCCTATAGACTGAGGGCTGCCGGGACCCTCAGTTCAAAGGCTGCTCCTGTTCTCCTTTTTACCCACAAGGCGAAAGTCACAACCCAGGGCGTACCATTTGGTGCTGGAGTGCAGGGCATGGGTGCATGTGTGGCAGAGGTGCTGGTATCCAGGGTGTGGCCATGCATGGATCAATGCTATTGGAGGCCAGGACAAGGACACGCTTGTGGGCGACTCCACGGTCCAGTATGTGAGTGTGTGTGCAGCAGCAACAGCTCCGGGGACCCCGACATGGGCTTGGCTGAAGCAGTTGCAGCACTGGAATTGGGGTGTGGGCATGCTTGGGGCACTGGCGGTGCCAGTGTCTGGGGTAAGGGTATGCATGGAGCTACAGCACGGCTGAGGCTCAGAGTGTGCATGCAGTGGCACCAAGCCCAGGGTTGGGTGTGGGTGCACCTCCAGCCCAAGAGGAGAGCAGAGCACTCCTTGTCTATGGGAGTGAAGCAATGTGAACTTCAGGCCGCTCCGTCAGCTGGAGTTAGCCTTGCTGCAGACTGCACAGGGGCTCATTGGCAAAAGCTGCACATGCTCCCCACAGTGGTAGGCTGCTGGGCCCTCCTGCTCTCCTCTTACTGCACAGGGGGTGATCCCAGCTAAACGGCCTGTGTGGCACTGGGCTGCCTGGATGGGGTTGTGGTGACGTACGTAAAATGCTTCCAGCACTTTGCTAAGTGCTGGCCTCCATCTCTGTGCTCTCCAGGTCACTGCAGCGGCTTCCTGTACCCCAGAACTCCCCTGCACTATTCTGTCGGTGATTAGCTGTCACTCATTGTTTTTGTGAGGGGACAAGCATTGGGACATCCAAGTTTGCCAGCTTGCTGATGTCGCTCCTCTTTTGCCTTTTTCTTGATTCGATTCTTTAGTAGTTATTTACTTGTTTTTCTCCCCCAAATCTTTTAATTTGCATATTACTTCTATTATTTTGACGTTTTTCACAATAATTTATTTTTGAACTCATCTTTACTATAAATTTCTTATTTATACTCCCCTTCAGGTTTTTTATCTACCTTTTTTTTTGCGTCTGATACTTAATTTATTTGTCCTCGTTTTTCCTTTTTGTAGAATCAGTATAAGTTTAAAGGTTATGGGTTTTCCCCTGAACATTCTGTCTCTTAGGTTTTGATAGGTATTGTGTTTATTTT
>NW_017731591.1:2297739-2304041 GCF_001890085.2 Hipposideros armiger
GCCTCTGATAGGAGTCCGACCAATACACTGTGGTGTTCTCAAATATTGAGGCTCTCCTGTGTAAAAGCAAATAGAATGTTCACTGTGCCAACTCATTGACCTTCGAGTCTAATCAGTGGTATATAATTAGAGGAAAAAAATTGTTTTAAATTATAGTATTATAAGAAATTGTCAGTGACAGTAAATCCAGACACAGAATCAGAGGATTTATGTTCAAATCTCAGTACTGACACTTAACCTACAGCCTTAGGTGAGGTTGCTCTGACCTTCAATAAGATGAGAACAGTTAAAAAAAAAAAAGCCTTGTCTTCTATCTGGAGATATTATAAACATGAAATTAAATAAAGTCATTACATACAGGTACAAGTTGGTACATATGCGCGCACCACAATACCCATTGCCAGGGGCTATCAAGTGACTAAACATGTAGTCATGAAACTACATACTTTGCACATTATCAAGCATTTGATGTGAACAACGTTAATCAGACATTCTCACTGCAAATAATTCAACATTTGTGGGTCCATTTCACCCATGTTTTTTTAAAAAAGCGAATGCCATCTGCCCCATACTTCATGGTGAAATAGTAAGATTAAAGATGATATCTATCACATGTGAAATTGTAAACTAGTAAGTATTCTATAGAGAACATATGACAATAGGTTTAGTTCCACAAGCATTGTTGGGATGTGTGTGTATCGTTCAGCCAATGCACAGACCACCGCATGGAGGCCCCAGTGCATTTCTGTGCAGCTGTTCCCTCGCTGGGGCCAGTTCATTTTTATCTCGGCATTACACCCTTCCTTTGTCTCCGCCCTCTCGGTCCCTCTGTCTCACTCATCCGCTTACCTGCACACACCAAGGAAAGTCGGAGGGTCGGGTCAGGGCTCCAGGCCACACCGACTGTTGCCAGTTAGCCTGTTCTGGAACAAGCAAGCGCTTGTGCAGCAAATGGCTAGATGCGGAGTGGGGTTCATTTTTCGTTGCTCTCTATTATCTCAGTCGACACAAATAACTGAAAACTGACTAATGAAAACACAAGGTAAAGAATGAAACTAGATCCTTAATAGAACAAGATGCAGTTTTCTGTTCTTAAATTATGAGGCCATCATTAATATAGACTTAGTCATATGTTTCAGATACCATGTCATGTGACTTCACTGAGGGAAAGCAGTGTATCCTGTCAGTCTTGTTGACTGGACTTCTCATCCAAAGATGATAAATAATTGTGAACCTGCTTGAGAAAGAAGGGGGATGAGAATTAAATTTTGAATGTTGTTTTATTAAAAACAATTTTAGTTGCTTTAACTTCCATCCTAGGGGAGGACACTAGGTGTTCAGTGCCTGCGCTGACCACATCGTCATGAAAGCTCATTTTCAGTCAGTGTATGTTCCTGTTAATAAGCATAATAACAGCATCAGGAATCACTGTGCATTTCCTGCATGCCTAACACAATTCTAAGAGATTCATGCGGATTATATAATAAAACCCCAACAAAGCATATGCAGTAATAGAATCATCATATGATTTTACAGAAAAAGAAACAGTACTTTACAGATGGTTCCTGGCTTGCCCGATGTGACAAACAATAAAGCGTCAGATAAAATACAAGGCACCCACTTAAATTGAAATTTTAGATAAATAGCAGATAGATTTTTAGTATAAGTATGCCCCAAATATTTAGTATAAGCATGTGTAAAAAAATTGCACTGGACCAATTACACAGGCAAAAGAGTCTTTATTCAAGACCATTGTACTGGAGGGAGAGATTGAACTCAACTTCATTGAAACAAGAGGCAGGAGCCTGTGAGAGCCTTCGAGCTAGTGGGAAAGGAACGGAGGACGGAGGGGAGCTGGTGAGTATGATTAAGCCACCTGTGTTTGCTCACTGGTACTTGGGGGCATTGGGCTCCCGCCCTCCCACGAGACTGGAAAATAAAGCGTCTATCTTTCCTCTATGATTACATGTCAAAGGGCAGACTCCCAGGTCCTTGAGAAAGACATTCCCAAGTTCTGCAAGATTTACACCTCAACGGGGCAGAGAGATAATTTACAGTTGCAAGTTCCTAAAGTAAATGTTCTAAGAAACAGGAGCTTAAGAGTCTGTTATCGGGAGGAAACCTGTCTAAAGTGTACGGAAGCTGAGGAAACTGTTACAGCTGTTGTGCTTTCATATCCCAAATATTACATGGGACATATTTAGACTAAAAAGTTATTTGTTGTTAATCTGAAATTCAAATTTAACTGGGAATTCTACTTTTTATCTACTAAATCTAGCAATCCCATATAGCTAGTAAGTTGTCCAGTCTCCTTCAAGGATTATGCAAGAAAGAAATACCACCACTGTGTGCGCTTACACAGCTGTCCCATGCTTCCTGGAGAATGATTTTGATCTTTTAAATTTGTTTAGACTTCTTTCAACAAAATGTGATCTATTTTGTAGAATTTTCCATGTGCGCTTGAGAAAAATGTGTATTCTTCTGCTGTTAGGTGGAAAGTTCATTTGGTCTAGAGTGTTATTCAAGTCAGCTGTTTCTGTATTGATTTTCTGTCGAGATGTTCTAGCCACTGTAAATGGGATATTGAAGTCCCNGTGCCACACGTCTCTGGTTGGTAGTTAACAGTGTTTTTCCATGCCTGAGCACTATAAGATTCTAAAAATAAACCCAAAATAAAGTATATCCTATTCTAGGCTTTGTTTTACTGAATTATGTGGGGGGATTTTGTTTTTCGAATACTTTAAAAATCAAAACCATAGATGATTTATGTGATAACTCGGAGTAAAATTGAATATTTAATTAAACAGATCTTCTTATTCCCCAAGCATTAGGGGATTTACTTGTAATTCAGTTATATAAATCCTACTGGTATCTCACAGCAACCCTCTGAGGTAAAAGCATCTTAATTTTGTTCTCTCTAATATTAAAAATAATGAAGCAAGGACTAGCTAAGGTTATATCTCTTTGCTCACAAAATTTTCAAGCTGCAGTAAATATTTCAGATGGGTTGGTGCCTTTAAAATAAATACTCTTTAATACAGTACATATTTGAAAGAAGCCTTATTTAAACAGAGCATTCTAAACATAAAGAAAGTTCACATATGAATACTCCTATTGTATATTCCATTATACAATAGTGAACAATGCACCTTATAATAAATACCAAAGATAAGTTAAATACTATGAGAACTTGTAACCAAATTTTTATATTCTTGTTACAACTGGCCAAATCATAATTAAATGTCAACAAAGTCTCTCAAAATGCAAATTCCTGAGCATCTATTTTTGACAATTAAATACTGTGCCATTGCATGGATGCACAAGAACTCATTTTCACAAATTCCTGTCTGTGCCATTTAGATTTCTTCCATCTTTGTATCTAAATGAAAGGCTATAATTAACATTCTTACACACAAATATTGGCTGATTATTGTGAGCATATATTTCTCCTGGATAAATTGCTACATGGAGACTTGCTGGATCAAATCAACACGTGGTGGACGGTGAAATTTATAAAGACAACATTGGTCAGAAAATACTTTATCTTTCAGTAACTGAACTCAGCATAGCTCATGAGTTCCTATTTCAGTTAACACTTGTTAATTCGGTGTGTCGGTCATCTCTTCCATAAGACTCAGTCACTTTGGGGTGAGTATCCAGTTAAACCTGGTCCTCGCCCCCCCCCTCGCCCTTCCTCTCTGCCATGACAGCCTGGGCAGGGAGACGGGCATTGTTCTGGCTTCTGCTCCATGCCCTGCCTTCACCCTTGCTGCCTCCACTGAGGCATCTGCTCATGCATGCCAGCCCCTGTCTGTCCTGCTTTCCATGCAAAGCCCGTGCCCCCTACATCCCTGGTCTGAACTTGAGGCCCCTTGTTGTCCCGTGACCTCTTCCCATGTCCTTGTGTATCTCAGGGCCTCCCGCCTGCCTTCTCCACACCTGACTGAGACTGTGAGTTGTGGCTACTTTGGAAGGTGAATATTGCAATGATAAAAGGTCTTCCTATTTTGTATTTATTTAAGAGCTGTTTTCTTAGTCAAATTATATAAATCATAGATGGATAATTTCAGGGTCCATTTATGAAAAGTACTGTTAATGAAGAAAACCATTGTAAGAGCCTATTTGGCCATGGGAAAGTGATTCCTGGTGCATCCATACAATGGGATAGTATTTAATGGTCAAAAATAGATGCTCAGGAGTTTGAATTTTAAGGGACGTCAGTGAAATTTAATTCTGAGTTTTTTACTTTTGGACTTGTGTTTTTCCCATCGCCGGAAGGAGAACTGAGGGAAATAACGAGTTGTAAATGCGTTTCTCTGGGTCTGAGGAAGTGGTCATTACACAGTATTCATTAATGAACTGACTATTTGTAAAATTAGCCCCCGCTCCACTGTGTATCTGCGACGTCGCCTGTGTCTTTGTACATCAGCTGCCTACATGCAGTAAACGATTGCAGATCTTGTAAGAGATACAGGGTATCATGGAGCCATTGAAGATAATTGTAGGGAACTAACCCATTACAGGCAAATCCACTGATGATATGGCAGAGTTTGACCACTTAAAATGAAGGGAAAAGTCAGTGTGGACTGAAACGCAATAGACAATTCAAATAAGAAGGCTTTGTGAAGCAAAGGATTAACACGTGCCCTAGAGGAAATTTATGAAAATCTTGGAAGGCCTCCAAATCAATTGCCAAAAATGACCCTCATTATGATCTTGCTGGGATAGTTAACTGAGAAGTACAGAATAGCACACGGTGTTATCCAAATTGTTGCTGGAAAAATTAGATGAGAAAAAAGAAAATCAACATTTGATAGTTTTTGTCCTCCCTAAAAAATTAACACATCATTGAAATTAGAACCTACATCTTATTAAGTGAAATAAAAGTTATTTATTTTCATATATTTTAGTTTTATTTTTCCAGATTAAGTTTCAATCACACTATTTTTACCCCTAAAAACCAATGAAGTATTGATGTGCATTTTGAGTAGATTTCCTCCAGTGTCTTTTCGGTAAGGACCAGTTGTGGTAGCTCCGCTCTGTGCCAGCGTGGCTGGGCTCAGACTGCTTACCCCGGAATCCTTTCCCTTGATGCCTCCAGGATATCACTGGACTGAGGGATATTTTACGTAAGAGTTAGACGGGGGAAGTGAAGCAGCAGCTGTAGATTTTGTTAGGTTTTGGAGGACATCACCGAGCCCCAGGCACCGTGGCTGCTCCGGTGCTTGTCACTGGTCGGCTAGCTGGCCTTGGCGTGGGCGGCACCCAGATCACAGCTCGTCCAGCCAGCACTCCGCCTCTCACTGCTCATCCTGGACCAGGTTCGTCCATAGTGTCGTCGTGAGGTATGAGACCTTCTCTTGTAAGTGCCCTGAGCCATCAAGATGGTGGCAGACAGGGCTCTGATGTGTTCTCGAAGATCCCAGCTGTCCCTGTGGGTCCCAGTGTGTCCTTGCCCTCACCCATGTGTGACTTTGTTGTCCATCCACCAGTCTGGCTGCTCTTTGATGACTTAAGTCTCAGTGTGGATTTCGAGGCTAAGCCCGCGGAGACTCCCAGCGATTTCATGGCGACACCAGAGTGAACTTCAGCGCGTCCTGTATCAGCCCCGGCAGTTCTGCCTCTGATAGGAGTCCGACCAATACACTGTGGTGTTCTCAAATATTGAGGCTCTCCTGTGTAAAAGCAAATAGAATGTTCACTGTGCCAACTCATTGACCTTCGAGTCTAATCAGTGGTATATAATTAGAGGAAAAAAATTGTTTTAAATTATAGTATTATAAGAAATTGTCAGTGACAGTAAATCCAGACACAGAATCAGAGGATTTATGTTCAAATCTCAGTACTGACACTTAACCTACAGCCTTAGGTGAGGTTGCTCTGACCTTCAATAAGATGAGAACAGTTAAAAAAAAAAAAGCCTTGTCTTCTATCTGGAGATATTATAAACATGAAATTAAATAAAGTCATTACATACAGGTACAAGTTGGTACATATGCGCGCACCACAATACCCATTGCCAGGGGCTATCAAGTGACTAAACATGTAGTCATGAAACTACATACTTTGCACATTATCAAGCATTTGATGTGAACAACGTTAATCAGACATTCTCACTGCAAATAATTCAACATTTGTGGGTCCATTTCACCCATGTTTTTTTAAAAAAGCGAATGCCATCTGCCCCATACTTCATGGTGAAATAGTAAGATTAAAGATGATATCTATCACATGTGAAATTGTAAACTAGTAAGTATTCTATAGAGAACATATGACAATAGGTTTAGTTCCACAAGCATTGT
>NW_017731591.1:2309461-2333455 GCF_001890085.2 Hipposideros armiger
GGAGTCACTGGACTGGGGACTCAGATTGTTCCGGAGATTTCAGTGCATCCTCACTACATTTTGCCTTGGTCGTCTCTTAATAAAAAGTGTATAAGTAGAGTTTTCCCTTTTCTTAGTATTTTGTACTTGCTATTCACCCCTAAAATCTTGCTAACCTGCCTCCTAAATCTTTAAATTATTTGTTCCTTCTTTGAGTCTCTAGCTACTCAACTTCTGTTACTTCCCTTTTTCAATATTTTTTTTTCTTTTTTCTTCCTAAGTGAGCTGATTCCATAAAGTCCTTCTTTATGTCTTCAGAGTTTAGCTGCAATACCAAGTCTTCTCAGGAGAAATATCAGAAAGTTTTATATTGTGTTATTTTCCCCATGACTGTGTTTCCTTCCTGTGTGGTTTTCCCCGTATGTTGACACGACCTCATAAATGTTAAGCTGCTGGAAGGAAAGGAACATGCATCTCTGCATGGTGATTTCAACACTTTCTATCCCAGTGGAACTGACAAGGAAAACATGTGTTGTTATTTTAATTACAATTAGATGTATCAGCTATGAGTATTATAATCACAGATTTTTCAAACTAGAAGAGATCTCATTAAGTCCAATGCATTTACTTTAAAGACACCCCCACCCCCTGCAAAGAAGAGGTGATTTTCTGAATACCTAAATCCACTGCATCGTTGTCCAATAGCTGACGCCATCGAGAAAAGAAAATATTTCTACTTCTCATTTCTTTTAAGCCTGCATAAGGATAGCTTACCAGCTTTGTCCATTTCCTTAGTCATTTGAGCTGCAGATCCAGAGAGGAACCAGTTGCGTTTTGTGAAGACCCCTGAGCTTTTCTCTGAGTAGGGAGTGGCTTTCAGCGGCCTGACAAAGGAGTTGCATTTGTATAAATAATGTGCTCTAATGGTGTACATGATGCTAAGAAAATGCTCCTGCTTTCAAACTGTGCTCCCTGGACGGCACAGGTGGCATTTGTGGATTAGCTGTTTAAATATTTATGAGGCTATTTAGACATATTTTATTTATTGTAAAATGTTTATACTATAATTATTTCGAGAATGAAGCTTCCACATGCTAGGAGAGGCTAAAACTAAGGTCTAATTCTCCTGAATCACATCCTTCTAAAGCTGGGTCATGTCCAAGTGGAGTAGGGTGAGAAAAGCTCTTCAGTGACTATTCGTTGCCATAAACCTATCGACCCATCCATCAATCAATCAATTCATTTTTAAAAGCATCTTCCATGTGAAAAGCATTGGACGGATGCATTGGGTATTCCAGTGGAGACTTACAGTAACAGTCACACACTCACCACTTGTGGAGGTCTAGGAGCTGGTGCACATTCACTCACTTAAACACCCTAAGTGACCTTTGAGGAGGGCCTGTTATCATTCCCATTATACAGACGAGGAAACTTTCACTGCATTCTGTAAACTTAGTGGATTTGAAGGCATAAGTTGTTCCCTTACTTACAGCCAACAGCTTTTGGTAAATGTCCAAGTAGGATTGAGAATCAGTTCAAGAGAAATTAATGGGGTTTGGGAGAATTAATTGCACAGCTGAGTAATTAAACACAAAGAAATCAGACATCAGTGAAGTAGTGACCCATCAATTATATATTATAGACCCACATTTTAAAATATGAACTAACTGCCAACAGTACGCAGCCAGGTATGTGACGTAATCGTCATGTGAAGCCTTTCACAGAAAATTCCAGATTTCTGGCTTCTCTTGCAAAGACGAAAAACAAGAAAAGGAAACGCTATGGAGAAATCCTCACTTCCCGTTTCCACGTGGCCACAGTTGGCTGGATCTGCACCCCCACTTCCCCTGAGTATTTGCTCCCCAGTTTACCCAAGTACCCACTGTTGTGTCGACGCCCCTTAGAGAGCCTGCCTGCCCCCCTGCGGACGGAGGAGCTGGTTCCTCACCGTCTGTGGGCTCTGCCAACATTGCAGTGGACCTGGGGGGAGCAAGTGCACCCAGGTGCGATTCGGAGTGGACACGTGAGTGGGTAGCCTCTCGGTTCCCTTCCGGGGGCTTAAAACTGCACCGAGTGGAAATCACAGGCAAAGCCCGGAGCAGGCATCCACATAGCTTGCTCTTTCTGTACCCTCCAAGGATGCGCTAAGTTCTTTTGCTTTCTTTTAATTTTAAGAACTCTATTTGATCAGTTTCCTTTTTCCACAGCAGAAGGTGGGATACCATGTAGTCACTTTAGATGCATAAAAATTAAAAAATAAATTTTAAAAATAGCTTCTATGATATTCATTTTTCTTAAGTAAAATGATCTTCCAACCCCTGTGTTTGATAATTTTCTTTTCTTCCAGTCACCGAAGAGAGGCGCGATTCTGGGCACTGAAACCAGTGAGCCAAACCTTAATTAAACACAGGGAGCCGCCATGCCTGGTGCTCTGTGTGTGGAGCAAAGACTGCAGACAAATACGGCCCTTTCTCCATGGAGACCCCGGGACAGAAAAACTGGGGCATTTTACGTTTCAAGCTCCAGGAAGGATCCCAGAACGCGCCCACTGCGTTCCCCACCCGCATGTACCTGCTGGATACACTGCTTTTCCCCAGTCATGTAGGCGCTTCCCTCTGTGCACCAGCCCTCGGAATTCCTCATTTTGTGCTCCTGGGCTGGTGGCCTGTTTCCTGCCCGTCGAATTGAATTATCAAGCAGCAGACAACGCAGGGGCAGGCCCTCGTCCGGGATTTCTGTGGTCTTACAAGCTTTTCTAACTTGTTTTTTTCCGTGGCGTTTATTTTTCGCACCATAAAAGATAGCAAACCTGCCTTTAAAAGATGCAATTGCAGGTGAAAACTTTTAGGAGGGAAAAGGCGCATGAGGAGAGGGCGACGTGGCTTATTTGGAAAGTGTGAATCGCACACTGGAACCATTACAGCACCAAACAAACCGTGGAAATACACCTCTGGAGGTGAAAATATGATTTTCAGGAATGTGATAATAGTTTCTACAGGGTATACAGAAAACATCATGGAAAATTTGCCATTCCCTTTGTATTTCACTACAAACATTAGAAGATTGAAAATAAGACCTTGTCATAGAAAATAAAATTGATATCAACCTTTGATGATTTTTGTCAAAATTAAACCTCAGAATCCTCCTGAAAAAGGACGTTCTACGTCTGGGGCCATTCCTTAGGTAAACACCGGGAGGTTAGTGGCGGACGATGGGCGGGAAGCTGGCGCACTGCTCTGCCTCCACTGAAGAACAGGCGGAGGTTCTGCAGCGTGAATGGATACTGAAATCGCTCGGAAGCTGAAGACGTGCCGATGTCTGGACCCCAGTCATGGATATACGCATGTCATCGGTTTGGGGCCTAGCGTGGGCGTCAGTATGTCTTACAGCTCCTAAGAGATTCAGATTTTAACCAAGGCTGTGAATGACTGAGAAGAGGAAATTATTTCAAATGCAAACAAGAGGGAGGAGGGGTCAGCAGTACCAGAAGGGAGGGAACAAGAGCCCTTCTTTTCTAGAGTTCGTCCATATAGAATGGAACAACGGGAGAGGATAGACACGAAAAAGCGTTTGTGCTTTGAAGTAATTAAATCCTCGGTGCGGAACAAAGATGGCAACTTCATATTGTTGAACCTACTCAGATATTGTTGAACGCACAGATATTAAACGATGGTAAATGTGTAGCAACAGAAAGACCATATTATATATCGGCTTTACTAAACTGTATAAATGCGCCCCTTGCAGTTTCCAATGCTTCACCGCTGACTAAACAGCTTCCTATATGGTGCCTTACTTAAACATCCCAATAGCTCTGTGTCTGAGAGTGGAAAGTAATTCACTTTCCAGGTGAAGGTACCAGAGCCAGGCAGGTGAAGTGATGTGCCAAAGGTCACCCATGCTTGAATTCAGGCCAGGGACAGACCAGTGCCCTGGGAACAAGCCTTGACTGTTTGAACCAGCTGTTTCTTATCTTTGAAGACTGCTGCTTTTTGGATAAAACTCACCCCTGGTCTGAGGGGCAGTGTGTATTCTAGTAACACTTCTCTCGAAAGCTTTCCGAGAACATGTTGAAGATGTTAGGGCTGAATATACGTGTATAGAAAAGATGGCTCCATCTTTCAGGATAGAAACCAGGATAGTTGCACTTATATGAGTAGAAATAGAAAAAAGATACCTTCATTAAAGAACAAACTACAGTGAGAGTCATAATACTTTCTCCTTTGTTCCAGACTGCACTTGGTACTTCAGAGGCATTTAATGATTTAATGCCCTAAATAAGCTTATCCCATTTAATAGACTGAGAAACTGAGACTCAGAGGTTTTCTAGCTTTAGGATCTTTGCTCTTTGTATAATTCTGGACGCGTACTGAAAAAAGAACTTTCTTAGAGTCCTGAGTTCTAACCTAGGCTCTGTCACCAGCTGGTTATAGGAGCCTTGGAAAATACCTTCCACTTCTCAGACGGCCAGATCTCTAAGGCCTTGTGTAATTCAAAATTGTGCTAGTATATGACTTATAGTCCAAAATACTCTAAAATGCTTAGAATGCTTAGAATTTGGCTTTTGTTAACTCAGCGCAGGAAGCATTTGCTGCCCACCATTTCTCATCTGTTCCAGCATCGCCTGTGCCAACGTCGCAGCGGCCCTTTCCCAGTCTCAGTGCAGATTTTTCAGGTGGAATCGCCCCCATCTCTGGCCTTCTGAGTTGCCATGTGCCTGACTTCAGGCTGGCTGATCACATACTCTTCACCACAGTCGTTTCATAGATGGGAGGTTACCTAATTCTGGTCAAAGAGATCAGGGGTAAGATTTATTTTTCCCAGTGAGTCAAAGAGAAACTTGTTTTCTTGCCTGCAGAACTTGGAAGTGTAACGGCTAGGCCTGGAGCTGCTGATCAGCATCTGGCCACTAGGGGGAGACTGACAATGACACTGCTGCGCGCACAGCGCCATGGATGGAGGTAACACGACCTGCCGTGATTATTTGAATCTAAATCACGTTTCCTAAAATTTTCAGAGATTTGAGTAATAAGGTTCCTTTTTTTGTTTAAGTTAATTTAGTTTATGTTCTGTCATTTGGAAGTGAAAAAGTTCTACCCAATACATATGTCCTGAGGGCATCTTTTATTGGCAAACACAGAGACACTTGGGTGATTTAAAAGACAGAATATTAGATGATAGAAAGAAACACTTAGATGATTATTATGGGTTTATGCTATGGCTACCTCTCTGACAAATGACTCAATTTAACCCAAGTTTCGGCAAAGTAGATGAAACAGGAAGCTATTGGTTATAAATGAAAGAATGTCTTGTTCAAATAGGATTAAACAATAGAGGTGGTTAATGACACAAGTAACTAAGGACTAAAGGTTCATCGGGAGCACGCTGGCCAGCGATGTCGCGAAGACCTAATTTATTTCTCCACGTTTGCCTCACCCTTTGCAATGGCCGTTTCATCTTAATGCTGTCACAAAATGGCCCCCGGCAGCTACACATTTCTCTGATCTCTTCCTTCAAGTCAAAAGAGCATTGTCCCCTATAGCTCTCTTACAAGTGCAAGCAAGTTTCTTTCTCAGAAGCCCCCATTAAATGTCTACTCATAATTAATTGGCCCTCCTTGGTTTCCGTGCCCTGAAACTTCCCTGTGGCCCTGGGAAGTGGATGTGCTAACGGACCGAAACTGGGGGTCGTTTCAGCTTCATCTGAGCATAGAGGCTGAACCTGCCCCCAACCTACCTCTATTAGCTCATCGAGCCCCAGGGCCACAGTGAGTTTCAGGGCATGGGAGCAGCTGTGTCCAGGGATTTCTGTAACACTGAGCACTTTGGTTTGAATAGATGTGTGCAGTTCAGTATCTGCATTAACCCCAAACACAGCTCTATTTTCATAAAGCGTGCAGAGTCGCGTGAGGCCGCACCATAGCTTAGCCTTTTCCGTTGTCCCCGTAGTTGACGTGTCCATTCAGCAAATATTTCGCCATCCCCCATATGCCAGGAACCGCATTGTTCACTAGTTCATAGCGAAGGCTCAGAAGCCAAACTCATCTCATTTCATGGTTACCAGCGCTCTTTCAGAACAGGAATTGGTATTACTCAGCATTCTCATCCACACTCAGACTCTGGATAAATCAAACAGAAAGGAAGCAGTCGATCAGATATAAGGGAGCTAACAGGATTGATAGGGTGTGGAGAGCCTGGTTCAGAGAAGGGAGCCAGGGGTGTCCAGTGGCATCGGCTGCAAACCCCCTTCTCCCCCCGCCCCCCAGGATCAGTGACTGGTCTGTACACGACGAGTGTTCTTTGCAGCAGGTATCTCACAGTTCCCCAAATCTTGGCGTCACTGACTCGTGTGAGAAAACCAGAGTCATGGGGTGGGGAAGAGAGAAGAATCCAGCCCCTTCAGACTCTATAATCGGATGGACATGGTTTTCTGTCAAAAACTCACACAATCAGGGATCCCTCCAGAATGAGCAGGGTCGTGAGAGTATACAGGTGTGCGCACAGGACGGCCAGAGTCTGATAAGTGTCCACACCACAGTGATGATCTCCACTTACAGGATGATTATCTGCACTTACGGATAAAGAAACAGGTCCACACAAGACGAGTCCTACGTTCCTTCATTTTCAGACACTCTGGAGTTAGCAAATCAGCCACGGAATCACACTGGGCGGCCAGTTCCTGAGGTATGTAATTTCTGTTTGCTATCCTGCTTATTTTGACTTAGTTTTTAACTTCTGTAATTTGAAGTCATAACATTGATGATTTTCTTTGATTCATAAAGAAAATGACATTGGTAAGTTACCCTTAATTTCATATTTCTATGTAACTTCGCTTTAGAAGGTTCTCCTAGAACAGGGGTCGGCAAACTTTTGAGACAGAAGAGCCGCCAGTGGTCAGCAAACTGTGGCTCACGAACTATGGCTCTGAAGTAAAATTGAAAATGAAAATAAAGCTATCATAGTTTTATTTATAAAATTTTTAAAGGGTATTATTCACATAATGGTGATTATGTAAAAATAATTTTTGCATAATCTCTCGTATAATTTTTAAATTGTTGTGAGGGACAGGATTGGCTCTTCCAGGGGTCGGCAAACTTTTGAGACGGAACGTACCCAAAGAGCCGCATGTGGCTCGCGAGCCGCAGTTTGCTGACCCCTGTTCTATTGGGTTGTCAGAAAAATCATGACGCATTTTTGCAATGAAAAACATAGAAAAAATACATCATGACTTTTCTGACAACCCAATAGAACCTTATGAGTCATAAATCAATAGGATTATCAAGTATTTAACGTCTTTACATCTCAGGTGATCCACAAAGCATGAATATGAACCAATATGGATATCTCTCCTTGTGAGATATTTAGTTTTCATTTCTGATCCAAAAATATTTATTTATTTATTGGCTTTATTTTAAAAAATTTTTATTAAATTAATTGGGGTGACATTGGTTACTAAAATTGCACAGCTTTCAAATGTACAATTCTGCAGTACATCATCTATATATTGCATTGTGTGCTCACCACTGTATTTCTTCCTTATTTAAGGATTTATTTGAGTGTGGATAGCCCCTTACTTGATGCTATAAATACAGTGAATTATTTATGAGAAATGCAGTTGTAAGAGAAACTCACCTCATATTAGCTTAAGCAAAATTAAAAAAAAAAAACTTAAAAATTTAATTTTTGATTCATTTAACCCTACTGTGGAAGGGATAGAAATGGAGCCAGCCTTGGGATACCTTAATTCAGGGACTCCAATATCTATCTATCTATCTGTCTGTCTGTCTGTCTGTCTGTCTATCTATCTATCTATGTATCTATCTCTTGCTCTCTCTCGCTCAGGTGCTCTCTCTCTCTCTCTCTCTCTCTCTTTCTCTCTCTCTCTCTGGAGTGCTACTCCTAGGGGTGTGGATCCACAGGGCATTAGACAATTATGTGATTATATCCTATCAGCCAAGAGGAAGAATAGTGTCTTCCTTCCCATCTTTGGTTTCACAACTCCGCCATGGATCATATATGCCCCTCCCAGATCAATTACACAGGTATGAGGACTCCTTGGTTGAAACTGGGTCACATGCCAAAACCTGTGGCCAAAGCTAGCATGATGTCCCAAAGAAACGTAGGAGAAACCATCAGTCAGATGCAGCCCCTGACCTCACCAGAGTTTGTAGTATAGAACGTAGACAGAAGGTGAAGCAAATATAAGCTATTAATTACAGTTGAGACGATTGGTACTCCAAACTACATGGGTATTTTTTTAAAAAGCTTTTAATACAAACAGTCAGAAAAGGATTCTTCAAGGCAGTGGTACCTCAGATGACATACAAAAAGGCGTAGGGATTGACTACATGAAGGGCCTAAGAGGTTCCCAGGCAGAGAGAACAAAGAGGAAGATGGAAAATATAAGTAAAGCCCCATTATAGGCCCTAGAGAGTCAAAATTATAAGGTCAAGAGATCAAAAGGGATCTTGCACAACCTTTGATAAGATTTTCTTTGAACTCCAAGGGTATGTAGTAGCTTTAATTTCATTCCCTTTATTCATGTAATTTCTTAATCTAATGACAGGATCTTACATAACCTTTAATTAGATTTTCTTTAAACTCCAAGGGTATGTGAAAGCTTAAATTTCATTCTCTGTATTCACATAATTTCTTAATCTGACAGTCGTAGAACAAGCACTCACCTAGGAGAGGACGTTCTTCTGACATTCCAGACACGGGCTGACCTTGAGTAAAGCATTTCCCGCCCCGGCTCCACTCACCCCGCTTTATGTGAAGGGGTTGGATGACACCAAGGTTTTTTTCCAAGTAATCTGTATCTCCCACAAATGACTGAAGCTTCCAGGTCAGTAAGGAGATTGATTTGAGGTAAGGGCAGATGGGATTAAGGATTAGCCTTCAGGAGTGCCATTTGATAAAGGCCCAGAAAGTTCACCAGGGTAATAAGAACAGAGCTGGAAATAAAATGAGACGGAGAAAAAAAAAATTACCAGAGTCCTTGTGAGGAAAAGTTCATTTGAAAAGACTACTTGATGAGTCACAAGGAATGGGGGTGAGCCCTCCAAGGGACCTGCTGATTGAAGCAGAGCCTCCAAGGTGTCTTCTAAGGGGAGGCAGCCTGGCTCACTGGGGAGGTTGTTTTCCTGACTGGGGCCTGCTGGCTTGTCACCAAATGTGACTTGTTCAGGAAAGTAAAGGAGGCTGACAACTGCTAACAGCCGTGGTCTTCCATCTCTGTTTTCTGCACGTACCTCAGACTGTCTCCCAAATAAATACTGAAGAAATGCTTAGTGCATGCTGGTTTGAAGGGTTGCCAAGGCATTGGGCTGCCCAGAAAACAGTGGGGCGTGGCCCCTGGCTGGGTGAGAGTGCCCCTTAGGTAACTGACCACGGTGCTCCACTCTGCGCCTCAGGTAGGAGACCGGAAGCTCTTCAGATGTCTGCACGGTCGCTCAGCATTGGACCCCAAGCTGTGTGCATGGGTGTGTGAGTTACCTGGTAACCTGTAGCACCATCCACCCCAAACCCAAAGAGAGTGAGACAGAGCCTGGTTCTGACAGGGAAGGGAGGCAGAGGGGTGGGGCCCCTGCTGCCACCCTCAGATTGAAGTCCGACCACCCGTGCAGGTGCATGCCCAGGAAAGTGAGGGCTGGAGGTATGGCCGTGTTTCCGGGCCACTGGTAGACGTGGCGGTGAAATGTCAGCATCCATGTTTGCTGAAAGAAGTGCAGCTTCAGGGTGTGTCCGGGCTCGCCAGAGGCAGTTATAAGTATCATTTACTGTATTATGTGCTTTCTAGAAAGGGACACAGACTAATTTGGTTATTCATTGCAGTGAAAGGCGTCATCAGGATGCATTTTTAATCCAAATAGATCTCTTGTGAAATTATTTTCCGGAGACACAGTCTAATGACCAAAACCCAAACAGTCTATAGCTAATTTTGGAGTCAGCAGCGAGCCCTGAGATTTCAGATGTCTTTCCTGTGTAATTGTCAGAGGAAGCCAGGCTGTAGTGTGGTGGGGGTTGTGTTCGCCTGTTTGGTTTTTAACTTTAAGCAGAAGGTTGAAACCTGTTTTAGATAATATATGTATGCTCATTGGTTCACAAAATAACTTTATTTTGAATTGTTTTCAGAAAATTATCTCTCAGTTATTAGAATATTTCAATCCTTCCCTCCGGAAAAGAATAATGGGCGAGGAAATACTGTAGACTCCTAGCAGGACTAGGCCGGTTCTTTTGATGCTGTTTTTTCCTGGGTGAGCTACTTTACTTGTCTCAGACCCAGTTTTTCCTTTCGTGGGATGGAGCTAGCACCCCTTCTAATTCACTGCATTCACAGGGAAAATTGAGATAATAAATTTTCAAGTCCTCTATACATTTTCTAGGAAAAAAAGGAGACTTTCCCTTATTGTCTTTAAGATCAGAGAGTAGATTTTGCTTCTATCAATTCTTTATTCTGTGCTTTGTTTATTGTGTAAACAAAAAATGAATCCTGGATGGAGATGATGATTTTGGCAATAGCCATGATGATATTCTTAACTTAGAAAAGAATAATCATTTGGATAATCATTTTCTAAAGTGTTCAGCCCTATAAAAATGAAAGGTGCACTGCTGAATTGTCGTCAGTGATCACAGGTTACTATGAGAGGTATTGACATCAGACACATGGGATGCAGCAGTCTGGCTTTCATCACCTTATTTTGCAAGTATTTCCAGATCAGGGTGTGTCACTCTGAGTTCTTTAGAGCAAAAGATAAATGCAGAGTCACCAGCAATTTAGTGACCTTACTATTATTAAAGTTGTAAAAACAGTCAAATACAGGCTTACAAACTAGTAAATCTGCTACATTTGCAAGCCCGAAATGTTGCCTTTGCAAACTGCATGTATAATGGTTTTATTTCCAAAGGTCAAAAGAGAGGCCGGTTTTGCCCCTGAACATCATTATAGCAGTTTGGGGAGTGAAATAACCAGAGTGTGCTGCCTGCATAAGTCACAGGCATTTGAATGCGTAATCTGTATTTTAACATCATTAGCACATTGCCACCGTGTGATGTTTGCCAAAGAAACGTAAGAGTTTCCCAGGCGGAAAAGCAGTGGAGGAGGTGGAGGGGAACCGAAAAGGTCAAAATAAAATCTTCCTACCACGGAGCCACAGTGTCTCAAAACACTAGACCTGTAACCAGATCATCTGAGTTAAATACTTGAAAATGAGTGCAGATGGAAGGGCTGTGAGTTGCCCAGGGCGGGAGGCTTCCAGCTAGAGAGCTCTCAAGTTACTGTCATCCACACTTAGGAGTCACAGTGCCGCGGACCACCCTGCCCACACTCCATCTGCACACGCGAGTCCCCCTCCCACAGAGAAAGGGCACACGCACACATGCATGTGCTCTAGGCCGTGGACGTTGACATGGAGAGGTGAACAGAAGCCCGCAAGCCTCTTGAGAAGTCCAGCAGCTGTAGGAATCTGAGCCACTGGGCCACTTCTCTGATGAACAGTATGTGACAGATCAACGGAGATGTCATGGTTCGGCAGTGGCTGCCACTAAGTCAAAAGGTTGTTTAGTGTGGGGTCCCAGGTAAGAACTGTAATGTGTGCAAAATGTGTGTGTGCAGACGTGTGCATGGTAGTCGGCTGTGTGCCCCGACAGGGCGGCGGGGGGCTGCCAGCACCCCACACTCCCAGTGACTGACACTAAGCAGATCAGAAATGTCGTTAATGAATGTTCCGAGGCCCCACGGAGCACATGGGGCCTCCCAGCTTGTTCAGCGTTGCTTTAGAGCCCAGAAGTGCTGCTGTGGGTCGGCAGGTTGCTCAAGATGCATAGATCCTTACACCTGCGTTTGTGTTGGGAACAGACTCTAGTGCAAACATCAGTAACATGAGTAAGTCACTGGCTTGATCACAGAAGTCAGCGCCCTCACCATCCGTTCTGTCAGGAGGCGTGCGTATTATCGATAGACGCTTACACAGTGTCAGTCAGACCTCTCAGAGGTCAAGGGGCACCCAAAACTTTCATTTTCTAACATCCGTGGCATATGAACAATTAGGAGACGCCAAACAAGGTAGCAAACATTATAAGATGTCTCCAGTGTTTCCATTTAATGAATAATGCCTGATGATGTCTTTTTTCATCTCTGTCCCCCTTTCTGGGACTATATATAATACCTTATCTGAAGACATCAAAAAGGCGCAGTGTGAGCCCCTGCCTGATGTAACGGCCATACTTCCCCTGTGACAGGGAATTCGATGTGCAAATATGAGTATGGGGGAAGAATAATAGACAAATACTTTGCGTAAATATCATTACATAGGGAGGAATAATAGACAAATAGAAAATACCAAGGGTGGAAAAGAGGAATAAATATTTAAAGTACCAACAGCGTAATGTTTGAAAGTGACTCCTCATTTTTAATGATCCTCTAACAGTATCTTATATTGTCCTCCCTGGAATCCACGTCCTGCACAAGGACAGCGTGTGAAGCCCCAGACAAGTAAGTGCTGAAGGTACCAGGGTGAGCAGAGCAGGCGTTGACCCTTCCCGCTGCCCAGCAGTGCCTGGGACGCGGGGGATGCTCAGACACGTTTGTAGGAATGAATGAATGAATGAATGCTGGCCTTCCTGCAGTGTTAGGTGACAAGGGGATGTGGGCCATTGTATTTTGTGGCCCGTCACACGTTTCCCTTTTCCAGATTCAGCCAGAGAGTCTCCAGTCCAACCTGAGTCTGTCTCTGTAGTGGACTGTTTCTGCTGAGGATACAGTTCTTGGTCTGCTGGCCTGTAGGAGGGGCTTCTGGGTCTTGTCCGGGGCCGTGGCATTCACGGGACTTGTAATCAGGCGTGTGTTGAGTGCAGGGACTCTTGCCAAGGGCAGGCCTTGCACGAGCCCTGTATGCAAACCCCATGCTTTGTTCAGCTACCACAACAGTGAGCCCAGAGCACATCTGTGCTGCTTGTCACTGTCTTCATGGCTGGCCCAGCTGTGTTGTTCAGGGGCGGGTCTAACGGTCCCTGAAGATACATTTCCCTAAAGCTTGTCACAGTGAGGATGAGACGGCAGCAGATGCATAAAACACCAGGGAACTCAGTTAAGATGACGGGCAGCTGCCTGTGGGACCGTCACGGCCCCGGGCATGGGGAGAGTGGCCTGAAGCAGCGCCCAGACTCGCAGCCTCCACACGCCTCACCCCTGAACAGACTCGAATCCTAACACCAAGCAGCAGCCCACTGTTTGACTAAATTAGACCTTTTATTCTCTTCCTTGTGCAAAAGTAGACGCTACCAGCTCTGACCCTTCACACCTTAGGACCAAGCCAGGCAGACTCCTAAGTCTGAGCTTTCACGTTTGAATATGTTCATAGTACAAAATAACCAGAAAAGTGAAATCATGACCTATCGTATTTTCTCCAGGAGAAGCCCTTATATTTTGAGGGAAATAGAAGCAGTTAAACAGCGATCTCTGTCACAATAGGGCGCTCGATAGAGAAGTTACCTATACGTATTTATTGGGCTATCGGAAAAGTCATGATGTATTTTTTCTATGTTTTTCGTTGCAAAAATGTGTCAAGACTTTTCCGACAACACAATATTTAGTCACTTTGGCATCTTGGGCATCTACAAGGACAGGCAAACACTGCAGAACTCTGTACCTGCCAAGACCTCGTCTTTCAGGGATCAGTCCCCCTGGGATGGACTTCGTGGGCGTGGGCGTTTCTCTGAGAGCAGCAGTGATCACAGGTAGTCATTCAGGACAAAACAGTGAGAAAGGGGGTGCCAGTGGTTCCCCTGGACTCCAGGGTCTGATTTCGGAAAGAACACAATTAATAAGTAAAGAGGTTTTATTTGAAGGCATCTAAGAAGCAATTATCTATAATACAGAGTAAAAATAAATGATAAAGCAGTAAGTACTTAAGAGCTTATGAATAACAAATAAGATTTATTCAGGTAATAATAGGTTGCAGTAATGTCACTGGAGCACTGTATTCTGTCATTGTTAAGGAGAAGGACAAGTATAGTCTTGCTTGGCTATTTGAAGGATAAGCCCACACGTGTATTTTTATCACTCCTCCAAAAGAATGAAAAGGCGCACTTACTAAGCAAGTTAGGACTTTATGATCCCAATCAGGGTCACATTTTTAGCAATAAGTCAACTGCTAACGTACACAAAAGGGCCCCACACAGTAATAACATTAGTTAAAAAGGTGAAATTCCCTGAGCTGGGACAATTTCCCAATAAACACATTATGCTTAGATCATATTCAGAGCTTAAATTACCAGCACTGAAGAGTAAATACTTCTAGCTAAGGCTCTTTCATGATATCTTGGGTTGTACATTTCTCAAAAAGAAGGTTTCTAATTTGCTTTTTTTTTTTTTCAATTGAAAGTGTACCCTTTCTCATTGACCTGAGAAAAGGACAACATTTTTCTTCAATAATTACTTCAAAACTAGCTAAGGAAATGTGCTGCTCTTAACTTGTGGCTCTAGAATAACCTTAATATAAGAGGTTTTAGGACATTGAATTAAAAACCCAGGCGATTATACTTTTCACAAGTCAGGGTCTTTACATCTAAGCTGATGCTGTGTCGTTACTCCCCTGATGCTTTAATCATAAGAGCATCTTCTCACCTGCAGACCCCTGGTTGTATCTGCGTGCATTTGGTCCCCTTCCCAGAGGTTCTGTTAAGAGTGATGTGACCCACAGGTGCGGAGGCCAGAGCATCACACACCTTCTCAGAGCACTGCCTCATTGTTGGTCTTTTTCTTCTTTTTCTTTTTTTAATGTCTAAGGGAATGTCAGTGAAGAACAAGGTGACAATCATTCAGAAGTTGTTTTCACTCCCATACTAAACTGTTTCCTAACTTATATAAGTGCTGTTCATGGAACTGCCGTTCTTACTCTTAATTGTGAAACCAACTCCCGGGAAGTTGGTGCCATCTTGCTCACTGTGTGACAAGCACGCTACCATGCCCAGCCTAGACTGAGCTCATGATAATGTCACAGGTTTGGAGAGGCTGTGGAGAACACGTAACTACGATGACTCTCCAACTGTCCCCTCTTGACCCCAGCAGAAGGCGGCAGGCAGGTGGACGGAATAGCCCCGGAGTTACCACTCCAGGACCGCCTCCTGCGAAGATCTAATCAAACATGACGATGCGCCCACATTACACAGTAAATAAAATTTTAAAATAATTTCTATAACTTTGTTTTTGAAATTGTGTGGCCAAGAATCTCATTTAATGTATTGCCTAGAATTCCTCAACAATGATAATACATATTCAGGATTCTTGCAAAGGGAGGAGTCTAATCCATATAATGTGCCCAGAAGTGATGACATTTTCATGGATGGCAAACAAAATATGCTTTGCAGGTATTGGGTCAAGTATTTATTCATTTATATTTTGAAGGTTTCTCTTTTTTTTAAGGTGTTGGAGGTCAGGCACATTTTTCCATTTTCACATCTTCCGAAGGTGCTAACAGCTTCCGGGCCCTGGCCCCTGGTGCCTGTGGGATGGGCGGCCCTGCTCCCAGCCCTGCTGTAACCAGCGTGGAGCAAACTGGAACTACCTGACACAGTGGACAGTCGCTAAAAGTCAGCCGTTGGAGCTGGCAGACGACTGATACGGAAGTGTTTAACCTACAAACATGGACACCTAATAACATACGTTCCCATTTTGAAATGAGAATTCAAGAAGTCAGACATATGGGACTTCTAAGGAAGAAAACTTATTTTTAGAGAAAATGATAAAGTTATTACTTGGACATTTCATATTCAATAAGCTGCCTCTGATTCGGAATATGTAAATTACCGTTGGGATTTGAATGCTGGCTGGCTAAATGGCCGGGGCTGTTTTTTTTAAAAACCCAGCTCAGGCTGCCTCGGCTGCACGCTGGTCTTTCTACTCGGGGTCCAGCTCCCCGAGTCTCCCGACTCCTCATCCGGAGGAGGCTGAGCAACAGGCACATTTTATCTCTGCTGGAAGATGTATCTGCGTGCTGTGTTTTGTAGAAAATCAGTGCTGTGAAATATATTTTCAATAATTGTAGAAGTCCTAAAACCTAGCGAGTGCAGACTACAGTAACAGTTCATAAATGAGCCTATGGATAAGCTCCCGAGGTCCCCAGGATTCTGCAGTGAACTCTTCTCGCTCAGCTGGAGTGCAGACCTTGGCAGCGGTTCTCAACCTGTGGGTCGTGACCCCTTTGGGGGTCGAACGACCCTTTCACAGGGGTCGCCTAAGACCATCAGAAAACAAAAAGATATTTACATTACGATTCATAACAGTAGCAAAATTACAGTTATAGAGTAGCTGCCTTAGGGTATGTAGCACCCGTTCTGAATTCTGTGTGAAAACCTGACATGGCTTTGGAACTTCTGCACCCTTGATTGTATCAAAATACTATATCTGTGCTTTAAGTGTTCTGAGAAGAAAGTTAGTCCTTTCTAGAGTAGGAAAATCATCCAGGTCTCTACATTTTCTCATGCTCAGTGTCCAGCACTCACAATGGCCAGGCGTGTTCTAGGAGAAAACCAAGTGTCCACACGCTGCAGAGAAGCCAGACTGTGGAAACGGGCGCAGGGTGGCTGGGGTGCCGGGGTTTCCAGACGGGGTTACCACAGCTACAATTGGAAGGGGGGGATTCTGCATCCATTAGGGGCCGAGTATCGTATGAGTTTCATTTCCCTTCAGAGAACAATGGTAAGTCTATGAGAGAAGGAATCATTAGAGGTGAACTCCATGTTTACTTGAGCATTCCCAGTTCACTCTGACGAATGGAAAGGCTTCACGTGAAAGAGGCGGGGCTGAGGCGACAGCCTGGGCTTCAGGACCGCCAGCGCAGCTTGAAATTGAGGGGACGTGTCCCAAAGGACTCAACCACAGGTGGACAGCCCCAGATACGAGTGTGGATTCATCTCATACACTTGGCCGAGTCCTCAACTGCAAATGTGCAGGCTAAAGAAATATTTTAAATCATAAGCAAGCATCTGGGGGGCGAACCAGAGAGTTCAGCAGTAGCTGACTGCCTGGGAGATGGAGATTGGGGATCAAATCTTGTTGTCTTAGAGGTACTTGGTAAATGCATTGAGCTTTCCATTGAAATCCTGAAGGTCTGTGACTTAAAGAGTAAGGAACACATCCAAGGGCAAACAGCATTGCCCTAGAAGTGATGGCAGACTGAAGGAACCCCATCTCAACACGTCCAAATGGAGCCGCAGGGTGGGTCAAGTCACCTGCCCAAGAGTTAGCTTCCTCCTGGAAAAAACACTCTAAAGAAAAGAATAAAATTTTAAGTGTTCAGACTCCTCCACAATGTAAAGCACGGAATAAAAACTGTGGACTGACAAAGAAGTAGAGAGCTGTGAGTATGACCGAAGGCTGAGCCTGCCTCCCACGGGACACTGAGGAAGGACACCCAGCCTCAGTCCTGGCTCAGCCTCCGCCTAATCAATGGCTCTGCAGCCATGACGCGAGTTCATGTTCACAGCAAAACGTGTTTGAGATTTTCAAGAAAATTTAGAGTGCTAATATCATCTGAATTTCACAAGTTTTCCCGACATTGCTGTTTTTTCCAAGTTTGAAACACGTTTTTTCTGTTTATGCAAGACATTTGGAAGAAGTTTTAATAGGGCATTTAGACATCCCTTTTCTAAAATACATGTCTTTAATAATTGGAAAGAAACTATTACTACTTTTTAAACCACAATTTCAAGTTCAGAGCTAAATAATGAAGTTAAACAAGTACCTTCTTTCTTTAATATTTCCAGATAGATAATTTTTTGGAATGTAAATCTCAATTACAATTTCTTTGCATTCTTTAGGTGGAAAAGCTCTAGGGGCTTCCAATTTAATCTTGTCTTACAATTAAAGTTATTGCAACTACAATTGTGGGTTACATTGGAAAACCTACAAAGTCCGATTTTCCTTTAATAAGATGTGTTCACTGGACTTCTTTAGCAGCAATTAGGATCTTGACCATGAAATGCTTAAGTAAATAGCTGTTTTTTTCCACAAAAATACATGAATAAGTCACATGTTTTACATGAACAATATTGGGTGATTTATACTATCATTTCCAAATTCTCATTTGCCTAAATAATTTTCCTAAAACAGTCTCTAGTTTTTAATATATTGAAAGGAAGGAAACCCCTTAGTAAAACGGGGCGTGCTTAATTGGAGGTCACCTGCTCTGTTCTCCTTTCCCAAGTCTGTCACTAACCAGCTGGGTCACCTTGTTTGTCTCAGTTTTTCCTCTGTGCAGCAGAGGCTTTGGGTGAAATTATTTCCCTGGTTTCTTTCATATCCGAAACTCCTTACGAGTGCCAGAGCCCTTCTATTTCTGACTATTCAGTTGCTTTACATTAAACCCCTCGGTGCCACCCTCAGGGAAAGTGTCCAGCTCTGTAAACAGAGGCTCTCGCACTTCTATTTGCATGATAATTGCCTGGAGGTATTTATTTTCAAAAGACTCTGGCTCCACTTCCACAACTAAAATTAATAGGTATGCAGTAGGGCCCAGGTATTTTTAACTGTTACACCAGGTGATTCTAATTCAGCCCTCACAGACACAAAAGCCTTAAAGCTGGGGGCGAGGGTGGGGGAGGTCATTTGTTATTAGTAAACTCTATTATCCAGGCAAGAAAAGTCTAGAGCCAGTATTATTTCAGTGGAATGGAAAAAATAGGATTGATCTGGGACATATTGATGAAGACCACTGAACCAGACTTACAATTTCATCAAAATATTGAATGAATCAGTGGAGAAGAGAGGAATCTGGGAGAAAGATTATGTTTTTGGCTTGGGCAACTCAATGGACAGTGCGGCGTTTCACTCTGAGGACAGCCAAAGGAGCAGGAATAGATGGGGAGTGAGTGAGAGGAGGTGGGAATATCGGTAACATTCGGCCATTCCTGCCTGAGGGAGACCCATGTGGATTTGTTCAGAGGGCAAGCGGAATGTGGTGCCAGTTCTCAGGAGAAAGGTTTAAATTGAAAATTGAGATTTGATATTTATCTGAATACAGATGGTAATTGAAGTCCTGAGAAAGGGTAAAATGTCCAAGGAAAAATGAATAAGTTATAAGAGGCCCTGTAAGAGATTAAAGAACCCCTGTGCAGGCCAGGTAGCAGGCACCCATGTGTGATGTGATGAAAATTGCCTGGGTGCTCTCGCAGCATCCAAGGGCCTTACAAGAAGAGATGCATGTTTTGTGAAACTGGACCCGGAGTCTGACTTTGAACTGGCGTCCCCGTGTGATTCTGATACAGGGACCCTGACCCACATCTGAAGATGCACTGCGTCATCGGCTCAGGAAGATGACGGTATTTTTCCTTTGCACAGACATGTAAATGAATGGATATGTTTGGATATAAGTATATGTTTAGTCTACAGAATAAGCACTTGAGCCAAAATAATTACTCTTACGTGTCATATTCTAAATAGAAATAATGACTATCTGTGTTCATGAATTAGAGTAACTTTGTTCCAACCACTAAATTGAGAACTGAGAGTCTGTTTGTGCAGTTTGTGTCTATATCTTCGCTTCCCATGGCTTTGTTGGCTGCTTAGCACATAATAAGTGCTTAATAGATATTAATTGAGCTGAGTTATAAGAATAAAGTTTTTGGCAGATGTTGCTTTTATCCTTTCTTTTGTATAAATATCTATAATTGCAAAGTAATTGAGCATTACTGAATTGGAAAGCCCAGAGCTGTAAACATGTCAGCTTCCGTCAATCTTGCCTCTGTTAGATGTGTGTGAACATTGTTACGTTCCCAATCAGTAAAACAAGATAATAGCAGAAGCTGCTGGGACATCCAGTTTGGAAAGGGCAGAAGAGGTCATTCAGAACCCGTTTCCCAATGATAACAACTTGAATAAAGTGTGGGGTTTTTTTATCTGCTTTCAGTCAGGCATCAGAGAACTAACAAGACAATGAAGATCTTTAAGGAGGAGGAAAGCAAGAAGGCGAGCACGGACTGGGGGGCTCTGGTTCCCTGAAGGTCATTCCCAGCGTGGAGGAGGGGCCGAAAAACTGGGAAATGACCCGTGTTTTTAACAGCTAATGGGGTTAGGGGAGCCTAGCCTCCCAGATTAGCACTTTGGTAAACCTTTCATGCTGTGGGCTCAGACCATGGGGGGCTACCCGCCAGGAGCAGTGATGACCTGGCACCCCTGCTGCAGGATTAGGCTCACTTGAGATTGTCCTTGACTCTAGACCCGGCCAGAATCAAGCAGAAATACCCCGCAGAGAAAACCATGTCATCTTAGGCCTCAGATGATTTCTACAACTTGACATAGAAGACGTCTCAGACTGAACCAGAAAGAACCAGGCACACGAGGAGGAAAGGCCACGTGAATGCAAAGCAAAAGAGAAGCTGCCTCCTAAGAGGCCTGAGCATGGTGCTGTTACAACCAGACTTGAAAATCACCAGGAGGCTGCATTCAAGAAAGACACAGTTGGGAACTTCGGTAGAGCACCAGATAGACTATAAACTAAAATACAGGTCACAAGGAAATATCCAAACTGAATATTAGACGCCACAAAGAAAGGAAAAAGATGCATTTGGAGGGGAGGATGATAAAGCACAGGAAATATAACAAGAAGGTCTAACATGGGGGTGACTGGGACTCAAAAGGACACGAGAGAAAGAACCAGGCAAAGCAACATTCGAAGATACGATGTCTGAGAGTTTTACAAAGCATAAAAAGACATTAAGTTAACAGGTTCAAAAAGCTCTACCAATGATATGGTAAACTGGGAGAAAAAAAAAAGAAAAAGTGGCCAGAAAGTCTCCCCATCCCTGAATGAAAGCCATTTTGCAATGTGACTTATCTATCAGGAAGTGGAGTGGAACTTCTGTCATTGAATTGAAACTGGCCTTGTCATTGTTTCTACTGCTAAGAATACGGAAGAAGTTTTGAGGTGGGATTTCTGAGCCTAGATCTCAAGAGACTGTGGAAGTGTGGCTGATATTCTCTCGCTGCTTGTAGACCAGCCTCTTTGAAGGTGAGCGACCGCATACAGAGAAGGCCCAAGGAACGGCCCACACCAGTGACCGGTCCCAGGAGAGCCCATCCCCAGCTGCGTAAGTCACTCCAGGGGGCACCAGCAGAAGAGCCACCAGCGAAACCCAGCGCACATTTCTGACCCACAGGAACATCAGTGAGCAAATCGATTGGTTTTGAGGCACCAAACTTTGGGGGTAGTTTATTAAGCAGCAACAGGGAGCTGACACAGAAATTGATATCTAAAAGTAAAGTTGTGATACAACAAACCATAAAATGTGCCAGGAGCTTCAGCATTTGGTATTGAGTAAAGGCTGGAAGATCGGGGAGGAAGTTTGTAGTGTAACCTGGAAAGGCCAAGAGGAAACATTTCTGGGAGGTAGAAAAGGCAGGGCCTGTGTCATTCAGGGGCAGGGTGAGACTAACCAGGAGGGGCTTGGAACATGTAATGAATATGTGTATGTACCTAAGGTGACCCGTCACAGGACGCTAGAAGCAGAGGTCTGCAAGCGGGATGTAGGGGGAAAGTAGAGGGCCCAGGACTTCCCAGGTTGGAAAATAAAACTTTCTCATCTCCTGTCCTTCCCGTTAGCAAAATATCCTCGAAGTAAGAAACACCTCAGGGTAAGGATCCAGTCCCAGGAGAGGCTCTCGCATCTCCGACAGCTGTGAGACGGTGAGCAGGACACCCTCTCAGCTCGGCAAAACAACGGGAAGACTCACCGTGACCGACCGGGGGACAGAGCTGTCTTGAAAACACTGCATGTAACCTCAGGGATTTGGAATGTCACCCCCAACATTTAAAGGAGACCATAGAGATTTTACGAGTGTTATTTTATAAAACAAACACTGCTAGCATGAACTACGAAGACCTGAGACTGTTTGCACCGTTCCAGACAAAAGGCAGCCTCTGAGCCTGTCACTGTCCGTGGATGAGACATATATGCTCAGCAGTTGAAGGGACCATTTCCTCCAGAAAGGGAATGGTTGTCACCAGGCAGAGCCAAGAGCCTTGTGCCTCAGTGGACTGAAGAAGCGCCGATGGGAGCGGGAATGGCCACAGTGAAGGAAGATGGGTACAGACAGTGTGTGCGTAGCTGCATTTCAGTCTTTCTCAGACCAGCACTGCTGGGGGCTCCTGTTTGCCCTTTGAACAGGAATTTACCCCTGGCCCCAGTTCCTCCTCTGTGCCCTGGGCACGTGGGGGCTATGACTTCCTCTCAGAAGAGGTGGGACACAGAAGACGCTCCAGCCAGCAGCCTCGTGACGTCTGTACAGCATGCGCATCACAGATCCAAACTAGGAGCCTGACGATGCGATTGGATAAGACTTTGGGGGCTTCAGAAATGCATGTGAGCAGTCTTCCCACTTGAAAAGATGGGGCATGATTTGTGACCAGATGGCACACTGTGGAAAATTACAAGTTAGCTACCGTCGCTTCACGCTCATGTGCACACAGCTCTCTGCAGTGCAACGTCCCATTCCTGCCATCCAGAGGCGGTGCTTACTCTTCACTGCTTTGAACGAGGACTTGCCTTGTTCTTTGCTTTGACCAAAAAATGGAGCAGAAATTGTACTTTAGGGTTCCAAGTGAGGCCTTAAGGAGACTTACAGCTTCGCTGCACAGGAGTCAGGGAGGACGCCGAGGCCAGCCTCCTTGAGGACAAGACACAGAAGGAACGTCCGTCCAACCACTGTCTCACCTGTGACACCAGACGTGACAAGGAGGGCATCACGCAGCAGCAGTCCCCGTCACACTTCAGATGGCCACTCAGCAATTTCGGCAGGGTTCCCAGAAGACTTGATCCAAATGGCAGCACTCAGAATCTGAGCCAAAGTGTTTTAAGCCCTTAAGTTTTAGATTTTTCTTTCTTTTTTTTTTTTTTTTGGAGAGAGCAGTAGGTAATGCTAACAACTCCAGATGCAGCCGGTATGTTTTGGACAAGCAAAGGAGAAATAAATTCTCACACAAAAGTATGTATGAGAGAACTCACTAACAGCAGCTGCCCAGTATGGGAAATTCTGCATGAACCCAGATAAAAGAAGAGTTGCACGAAAGCTCAAGAGACCCAAAGGGCAGGTCAGTGTCGATGAGTGATGGCTGCATGTGGCAGCAATTTTAGTGCCCCGGTAGGTAAGAGGGATGTACAGTAAAACCATGGATTGCGAGTAACGTGGTTTGCGAGTGTTCTGCAAGACGAGCAAACATTTCTGATACATTTTAACGTGGTAAACGACTGATGTCTTGCAATATGAGTAGTTTGTTTCCAGAACGAATTATGCTCGCAAACCAAGGTATTACTGTATATGCAAGTAGGTAGTGCTGAGAGAGAGAATTAAAAATCACTGTATTAACAGCAATAAGTTTGAAGGGGGATAAGTGGGGTTCATATGTTCTAAGTTGCATGGATTGCTGGAAAAGGGGAAATGTTCCAAGAAACATTGAACTAATAAGCTAAGGATGCACATGTGATCTCTAGGGTCACTTCCTAAAGAAACTACAAGAGTGGGTAAAAATCAGACTCATGAGGGGAAGTTGGTTGATAAAACAATGAACTCAACAGAAAGCAAGATGGTGGAAGAAAATACAGAATAGGCAGGACAAAAAAAATGTGAGGATTTAAGCATAAATGTGCCAGAAATTACATTTAATTTAAGTGAAAAACACTCCACTGAAAAGATAACGATTATCAAACAGGACATAAGGGTTGTTAGCAGTCAGGAGAGTTATCTTTAGGGAAAGGTACTGATTCGAAGGGATGCCGGGAGCTTCTAGGGTGCTGGCGGTGCTCTAGGTCATGTATTTACTGATTGCACGGTGGTCACTTTGTAGCAATTTATGGATCTTGACGTTTATGTTGATGCACTTTTCCCCATGCATTTAACTCATAATTTCTAAAGTTAAAAGACACGCACACGGGCCGGCCGAGTGGCGCAATGGTTAAGAACTGGCTTGGGACGCCAGAGGGCCCCGGTTCGGATCCCACATATGAGGGCCAGTGACACTGCCCT
>NW_017731591.1:2339255-2349174 GCF_001890085.2 Hipposideros armiger
TCAACCTGGAGCTGGGCTGCCATGAGTCGCCGGCGACGGCGTAGGCTGCAGCCCCTGTGGCAGTGGGTTGCCATGGGCTACCGTGAGTAGCCAGCAGCCAGCAGCCAGCATGAGCGGCGAGCAGCTGCCATGAGCAGCCATCCAGAAGCCAGTGACTGATCTGCCTCGCCCGGGAAGAGTGCATGATGGTGCCAACTTGGGCCAGTGAAGCAACGTCTTCCATAACTAGAGTGAAGAAAAACAGGACAGCAACTTGTCTGTTCCCCTTCCCCCAATTCCCCAGCGCTGTTCCTATCCCCCCATTCCCCAATAAAATCTTTAAAAAAACACAAAAAAACATAAAATGTAGTGGAGTGAGTACAAGAGTTTTTTGTATGTGATCAAGGTTAAGTTGTTATCAGCTTAAAATACACTGTTAGTTCTAGAAGGTGTTTCATGTAAGCCTCAGGGTTACCACAAAGCAAACCCTACAGTGCATACAAACAAGGTAAAGAGAAGGGAATGAAAACATACTAGTGGGTCGTCAGAAAAGTCATGATGCATGTTTGCGACAGATGGCACTAGTTCCTTGTTGGAAGTACTAGAGTCATTCTCATCTATGTTATTGCTATGTCATTTGACAGCTGACAGTTCTAGCTTCATTCCAAAAAGAATTGAGCAATTTGGTTGAGTTTTGGAGAATTTACAAGTTGAAGATGGAAGACCAAACTGCATTTTTGCCATATTTTACTTTTTACATCCATAAAGGAAAGAATGCACATCAATCTTGTGAAAAGTTGCATAAAGTTGACAGTGACAATGCTCTACAAGAACGTCAGTGCCAACGATGGTTCATGAAATTCTGTGCTGGTGATTTTGATCTCAACGACGCTCCTTGGTCAGGGAGGCCCACTGAGGTTGATGACGACAAAATAAAGGCATTGATCGAGTCAAACCCACATTACACAACATGAGAGATTGGCGAAACATTGAACATCCATTATTCAAGCATTCAGGACCACCTGAAGAAGCTGGGATACATAAGCAAGCTCGATATTTGGGTTCCGCATGAACTCAAGTTCATTTGATGGCACGTATAAACATCTGCAATATGCTCATTAAACGTGAGGAAAACAATCCTTTTTTGAAGCGACTGATAACTGGTGATGAGAAGTGGATTGTTTACAACAATGTGGTGCGCAAATGGTCTTGGTCCCAAAGTGATGATTCGTCTCAAAGGACATCAAAAGCAGACATTCATCAGAGGAAGGTCATGCTCTCAGTGTGGTGGGATTTTAAAGGTGTCGTTTTTGTCGAGCCCCTACCAAGGAACCAAACAATCAATTCGAATGTATACTGTCGGCAATTGGACAGTTTGAACGAATCCATCATCCAGTAACATCCGGAGCTTGTTAATTGTAAAGGAATTGTGTTCCATCGTGACAACGCGAGACCACACACACAAATTTGATTACCTGTCAAAAATTATTGGAGCTTGGATGGGATGTGTTGCCACACCCACCATACTCGCCTGACCTTGCACCGTCAGACTTCCACTTGTTTCACTCTCTTCAAAACTCTGCATGGTATAACATTCAATTCAGATGAGGCTGTAAATCAGCACCTTGTTTAGTGTTTCACAAAGACAGGTCGTTCTATGAACGAGGAATTATGAAGCTCACTGAAAGATGGCAAAAGGCTATCAAATAAAACGGGCAATATATCATTGATTGATCTTTGTTGTTTATATAAATAAATGACCTTTGAAAAAATAGACAAAATACATCCTGACTTTTCCAACAACCCAATACTATGGAATATCATCAAATCACAAAGGATGACAGCACGAGAGGAACAAAGGAGCTACAAATGGCCAGAAAACAGTTACATCATTAGTAAGTCCTTACCTGTCAATAATTATGTTAAATGTAATGGATTAAATTCTTTAAAAGGCATAGAGTGGCTGAATGGATAAAAGAACAAGACCAACATTTTATATTGAGAATACACATAGACTCAAAATGAAGGGATGAAAAAAATATTCCACACAAATGGAAACCAAAAGTGAATAGGACTACCTATACTTATAGCCGACAAAATAGACTTTAAGACAAAAACTGTAACCAGAGAAAAAGTGTGACATTATATAATGATAAAGGGATCAAAATATCAAGAGGATATTACAATTTTAAATACATGTGAGCACAACATGAGAGCACCTAAATATATTAAGCAGATCTGAAGCAAGAAATAGAAAAAATATATTAATAATAGTGGGTAGAAGAACTGAATAGCCATTGTTTTTTTCCAGAGAAGACATACAGATGTTTAACAGGTCTATGAAAAGGAGCTCAACATCATTAATTATCAGAGAAATGCAAATCAAGATCACAATGAAATACCACCTCACACCTGTTAGAATAGAATAGCTACTAGCATCAAAAAGATGAAATAACAAATGCTGGTGAAGATGTGGTGAAAAGAACCCTTGTCACAGTTGGTGGGAATGTAAATTGTACCAGGAATGAGTTCTGGGATCTAATGGACAGCATGGTGACTACAGTAAACAATATTGTGTTGCATATTTGAAAGTTGGTAAGGCAGTAGGTCTTAAATGTTCTCACCATAACAAACTTAAAAATGGTAATTATGTGAGATGAAGGATATGCTAATTAACCTTGTAATAAACATTTCATGCTGTGTACATCTATCAAATCATCACCTCATATACTTTAAAATTAAATTATATTATATGTCCATTATATCTAAACAAAGCTGGAAAAAAGATATAAGGAAAAATAAATAAATGTGATTTTATTAGAATGTAAAATATCTTTATTTTCAAAGTTAGAAAACATAAAGATGTATTTGCAACCAATAAAATTTTATTATCTTCAATATACTGAAAACTTTGACAAATCTCTAGGATAAGGATGAACATTCAAGTAAGTAAACAGTTCACAAACTGTCATCATATGATGCATATAATAAAGATATGCTTATAAAAAGTTTAAGCTTACTAGTAATAAAAAAGAGGAACTCTTTATGTCCAAAATTTGGAAAAGATACAAAAAATTATATTACTCAGGGCCGGCTGAGTGGCATGATGGTTAAGAACTGGCTTAGGACGCCAGAGGGCCCCCGTTCGGATCCCATATATGAGGGCCAGTGACACTGCCCTCCACAGCTAAGATGCTGAATAACAGCTCAACCTGGAGCTGGGCTGCCATGAGTCGCCGGCGACGGCGTAGNAGAACAAAACGACAGCAACTTGTCTGTTCCCCTTTCCCCAATTCCCCAGCACTGTTCCCATCCCCCCAATTCCCCAATAAAAATCTTTAAAAAAATAAAAATAAAAAAAAATAAAATAAAAGGACAGCAATCATATCAAGTGTCTTTCCTGACCACAGTGATATGAAACTAGAAATGAATTACATAAGAAAACTGGAAAATTCACAAGTATGTGGAGAGATCAAACAACACGCTGCTGAATAACCACTGAGTCAAAGAAGAAATCAAAAGAGAAATTAAAAATGCCTTGAAACAAATGGAAATGGAAATGGAATATACCAAAATGTAAGGGATGCAGTAAAAGGAGTTCTAAGTGGGCAGCTAATAGTGATACATGCCTATGTCAAGAAACAAGAAAAGTCTCAAATCACAACTTTACACCTCAAGGAACTAGAAAAATACAAACAAACAAAGCCCAAAGTTAGTAGAAGGAGTGAAATAATAAAGATTAGAGCAGAAACAAATGAAATAGAGATTGAAACACAATAGAAAATATCATGAAACTAAGAGCTGGTTCTCTGCAAAGATAAGTAAAATTGACAAACCTTCAGCTAGACTCACTAAGACAGGACTCAATAAAAAAATCAGAAATGAAAGAGGAGATGTTAAAACTGATTACCACAGAAATACAAAGGATATTAAGAGACTGCTATGAATAATTATATGCTAATAAATTGGACAACTAGAAGACGTGGACAAATTCCTAGAAACATACAACCTATCAAGAATGAATCATATGAAACAGAAAATCTGAATAGATTACTATCAAGGAGATTGAATCAGTAATCAGAAACTTCCCAGAAAACAAAAGTCTAGGACCAGATGCTTTCATTGGTGAGTACTACCAACATTCAAATAATTATTACCAATCCTTCTCAAACTCTTCCAAAAAGTGAAAGACAGGGAGCATTTCCAAACACACTTTACAAGGCCAGCATTACCCTGATACCAAAACCACAAAAGGATGCCCCAAAAAAGAAAATTGTAGGTCGATGTCCCTGATGAACAGAGATGCAAAAATCCTCAACAAAACATTAGCAAACCAAATTCAACAGTATATTGAAAGGACCACACACCATGATCAAATAGGATATATTCCAGGAATGCAAGGATGGTTTAATATCCACAAATCAGTCAACATGATACACCACATTAATAAAATTAAGGACAATACTCATGATCACCTCAACAAATGCATAAAAAGCATTTGACAAAATCTAATATTTATTTATGATTAAAAAAAAACCAACAACTCTCTACAAAGCAGGTATAAAGGGAACATACCTCAACATAATAAAGGCCATATATGACAAGCACACAGCTAGCATCATGTTAAACAGTGAAAAGCCGAAAGCATTTCCTCTAAGATTAGGAACAAGCCAAGGATGCCCACTCTCACCACCTTTATTCAACATAGTATTTGAAGTCCTAGCCAGAGAAATTAAGAAAAAGAAAAGGCATCCAAACTGGAAAGAGGGGACTGAAACTGTAATTTTTTGCACATAACATGATATTATATATAGAAAACCCTAAAGACCCCATAAAAAATCTGTTAGAACTAATAAATTCAATACAATTGCAGGATACAAAATCTCTCCACAAAAATCTGTTCACTTTCTTTACACTTAATAACAAACTATGAGAAAGAGAAATTAAGAAAGCAGTCCCATTTACAATTGCATCAAAAAGGATAAAATACCTAGGATTAATTTAACCTAGGAGGTGAAAGACTTGTTTATTGAAAACTACAAGACATAAAGAAATTGAAGAAGATACAAATAAATGGAAATTTATTTCATGTTCATGGATTGGAAAAATTGATATTGTTAAAATATCTATAATATCTATATTACCCAAAGCAATGTTCTGATTCACTGCAGTCCTAATTAAAATTCTAATGGTATTTTCACAGAAATAAAACAAATAATCCTAAAGTTCTTATGTAACTACAAAAGACTGAGTAGCCAGAGCAATCTTAAGAAGAAGAAAAAAGGTAGAGAAAGCATGCTCCCTAATTTCAAAATATTATACCAAGCTACAGTAATCCAAACAATATGATATTGGCTTAAAAATGACACATAGATCAGTGGAATACAGTAGAAAGCCCAGAAATAAGCCCACACATGTATGGTCAATTAATTTATAACAAGGGAGCCAAGAATATACAATGGGGAAAGGACAGTTTCTTTAATAAACAGTTTTTGGGAAACTGGATTGTCACAGAAGACTAAAAGTAGACAAGTCTGTTACACCATGCATGGAAATAAAATGGATTAAAGTCCTGAATGTAAGACCTGAAACCAAAAACTCCTAGAACAAAACAATATAAAATTATATAAATTGTGACATCAAAAACATAAAGTGTGGGCCGGCTGAGTGGCGCATTGGTTAAGAGCTGGCTTGGGACGCCAGAGAGCCTCAGTTCGGATCCCACATATGAGGGCCAGTGACACTGCCCTCCACAGCTAAGATGCTGAATAACAGCTCAACCTGCAGCCATCCAGAAGCCAGTGACTGATCTGCCTCGCCCGGGAAGAGTGCATGATGGTGCCAACTTGGGCCAGTGAAGCAACGTCTTCCATAACTAGAGTGAAGAAAAACAGGACAGCAACTTGTCTGTTCCCCTTCCCCCAATTCCCCAGCGCTGTTCCTATCCCCCCATTCCCCAATAAAATCTTTAAAAAAACACAAAAAAACATAAAATGTAGTGGAGTGAGTACAAGAGTTTTTTGTATGTGATCAAGGTTAAGTTGTTATCAGCTTAAAATACACTGTTAGTTCTAGAAGGTGTTTCATGTAAGCCTCAGGGTTACCACAAAGCAAACCCTACAGTGCATACAAACAAGGTAAAGAGAAGGGAATGAAAACATACTAGTGGGTCGTCAGAAAAGTCATGATGCATGTTTGCGACAGATGGCACTAGTTCCTTGTTGGAAGTACTAGAGTCATTCTCATCTATGTTATTGCTATGTCATTTGACAGCTGACAGTTCTAGCTTCATTCCAAAAAGAATTGAGCAATTTGGTTGAGTTTTGGAGAATTTACAAGTTGAAGATGGAAGACCAAACTGCATTTTTGCCATATTTTACTTTTTACATCCATAAAGGAAAGAATGCACATCAATCTTGTGAAAAGTTGCATAAAGTTGACAGTGACAATGCTCTACAAGAACGTCAGTGCCAACNAAAAGGACAGCAACTTGTCTGTTCCCCTTCCCCCAATTCCCCAGCACTGTTCCCATCCCCCCAATTCGCCCCCCCAAAAAAAAATCTAAAAAAAAACAAACAACAACAGAAAAGACACACACACACACAACTTACCCCATAGAGGTGTTTAGACCACTTGCCACAGGGCTTGAAAGGACTAAGTTTATTTTCTGGCACACCTAATGTGTTAGGTGTTACTATCATCATTTTCCTATATTTTACACAATCCAAATAAAAACTTAAGTAATAATTTTTAACCTGACAAAGCCATTCTAATATTTGTTTGGAAGAATCAACTAACAAAAATAGCCAAGAAACTAGAGTGAAAGAAGAATCAAAAGGTTTACTTGTTCTAATAAATATTTAAAATTTTAATTTAATAAATATTTAAATTATTAAATAAATATTTAATAAGAAAAATGACACTGGTATATGTCTCAATATAGTGAACAAAACATAGACATAAATATTTATATAATTAATACATGTCATCTTTTAATCAAAAATATAAACTAGCATTTCAGATTTGTGAAAAGAGATTTGTTAGGAAAACAGAAACTGCGAGATTGGTCCAATTGGTTTATGACCTGCCCCGCCCCACCCTGCCCCCACCGCCCAGGCTGCTGGATGCCTCTCTGCCAGTTTGCTCTGGTGGTATTCTCATGAGGGCAATTAAACTCTCAACTTGCTGGGAAGACTTTTCTTTTCCAAGGGCTAGTCACCTGATATTTCATACTTACTCTTCCTCAAAGCAGGACCTTCGAGGAAAATGTTTCCAGCTGAGTGCTATATCTTGAAGATACTTTCTTTAGCATCTTAGTCACATTCTTTTTATGAGCATTTTTTTTCCTGCATAATTCAAAAGACAACCTTATTTCTTTCCCAAAAGTAGAATTGATAATATTACAGCTAAACTGATGTATACAATGATATTGGAACAACTGGTTAATCATTTGATAAGCAAAAAGAGCAGTTAAAAAATTAAAATCACCTATAAACTAAAATTAGTGCCAGATGAAGTAAGGGCAAATAATTTTTTTAAATGAAAGCGTGAATATGGTAGGAGAAAACATAGGTGGCTATATGTGTTCCCTTGAGATCAGAATTAGAGGGTTCCCCCAACCCCTTTGGTAACAGCTTTATTGACATATAATTCACATACCATACATTTGGTTTTTAGTATATTCACACAGTTGTACAAATACCACCAAAATTAAATTTATAACATTTTCGCCACCCAAAAACCAAATCCTGTATTCTTTAGTTACCACCCTCATATTGTCCCCTCCCAACCCCCAGCCCAGCCAAACCACTGATCTACTTTCTGTCTCTGTAGATTTCCCGGTCCTGGACACTCACATGAATGGAACCATACAATGTGTGGTCTTTTGTGACGAGTGTCTAAATTGAGCATGTTTTCAAAGTTCATTCATTTTGTGTCATACAGCATTACTTCATTCCTTTTTATGGCCAAATAATATTCAATTGTGTACCATAGTGTGTTTACTTATTCATTATTTGATGAGCATTTGGGCTATTTCCACATTCTGGTTATTACAAGTAATGGTTCTGTGAACATTCACGGACAGCTTTAATTTCAGTTATTTTTCAATTCCAGACACAGCTCCAACTGGTTCTCTTTTGTATTTCTCTGTCCTTATTGACATCCTGTGTCTGATGCGACGTTGCCACCAGGCCTTCCTTTACTTTCTTAGCCACGCGTTTCCTTCAGCTCTTTGCACTTATTTGTAGTGGCTGCTTTGAAGTCTTCTTCTGTTAAACCTGACACCTGGTCTCACTCCCTGGCAATTTCTATTTGCTGTTTTTGTTTTTCTGTTGTATGGGTTATACTTTCCTGATTCTTCTTTGCATGTCTTGTAATTTTTGTTGTTGTTGAAAACTGGCTATTTTAAATGATATGCCATAGCACATCTGGAAGGTCCCCTTCTGCCTCAAGTGTTGTAATTATTGGTGCAGATGCCTCTGCTCCTCATACGGCGCAGGCCTGGCCAGCACACAGTCACCCGGGCTGACGGTGGAGTGGGGGGCTCTCTTCAGACTTTTTCTCTGATCACGTCCAGCTGTTAAGTTCTACTCATTGTAGCTGAATGTCCCATTGTTTTTAACAATACGCTGGAGCATAATTGCTCCCTAGACTGAGACTGATTGATTAAATTTGAGTTCCTTTACAGGGGGAATTTTTGAGATCAGTGTTTGAGGCTTTTTCTGACCTAAGGAAGACTCTTGGCTGTCTTTCCCTGGTAACCTCACTGGCCTGTGATTTTCCTAATATTCCTCATGAAGCTACCAGCGTCCTCTTAATTGCTTTCTACCAAAACCTTCATTGTTTTTGAGAGCACCCTTGGAATTTAATTTCCTCACACTAGTTCAAATAAACTCAATATTTTCTTGCCATTGTTGTTTTTAGAGAGCCAATGGGTGCCCTGTTCTCATGGCTTACTTCTCCCCCTGGGCAAAAGTTCAGAGCATGGCTTTGGAACCGGTGGTAGGGACAGTGATAGGATTCTCCCCGAGCGATCCCCCTGACTTAGGAGAGTTCTGGGTAGGGGTAATGGACTCTGCTATTCTAGACTTACTGCGCTTGACCTGGAATGCCCACCGCACAAGTGTGCTGGGGCTTTAGCAAGTGGAGCCCCAGGACTCTCAGCCCTTCCTGGCAGAGGGGTAGCCTGTGCTCTATGAGGGAGGGCTGGGCGAAGGTGACCTTGGCTTCTCAGCCACACTCAGCTGGTATTGAGCCACTGTAATAGTCCTAGGGAGGAAGATAGAAATGGTAACGGGGAGGGCCACGTGCTCTTGGCTCTGCCTGGAGTGGAGTTTCTGTCAGACTGAGCTGAGGGGAGGGAGTCATGATTCAAATTCCATAGACTCTCTGTTCTTCTTAAGTTCGACTAGATTTTCTTAAATAAATGCTTCTTCACTTGATGTGTGCCCTTAAAACTACTTCTAGAGGCTTTAAATGTGTGTGTGTGTGTGTGTGTATGTGTGTGTGTGTGTGTGTTTTAAAAATGATTTTCACCTACAGTATTACTGGTTTTCTGAGTAGTTTAGAATGGCAGAGGAAGAGACCCCAGTATCTGTGATCTCAAAAATTAACAACTAGATAGTGATCCAAAACCAAAAATAGCTCCGGAGAGCTCAGGAGTCCACTTAAGAAGCTTCAGCAACACAAAAGAACAAAAAATCCTGGGAGTAATTGCACAAGAAAGGGCACAAAAAAGGAAGAGCAGTTTCAGTTTGCCTGCATCTCCTAGGTCAGCACCTCTCGGCACCAAGAGGGATCTCTTTCAAGTACACATGGAACATTTTCCAAGCTATGTCAGGTAACAAAATAAATCAGTGAATTAAAAGGACAGCAATCAGGGCCGGCCGAGTGGCGCGATGGTTAAGAACTCGCTTGGGATGCCAGAGGGCCCCGGTTC
>NW_017731591.1:2356323-2358573 GCF_001890085.2 Hipposideros armiger
ATATATATATATATATATATATATATATATATATATATATATATATATATTACTCAGCAAGTATGCAAGGAACTGAGAAAATATACTACTGATGAAAGAGTAAATTTCAGCCATAAGAAAAGATGAAACAGTGCCATTTGCGACAACATGGATGGATCTTGAGATTATCATGCTAAGTGAAATAAGTCAGAAAGTCAAGAAGCATATGACTTCACTCGTGTGGGATATGAAACTAGAAACAACAAACGAACAAGAGGAACAAACAAAAACTCATCGACACAGACAATGGTTTAGTGGTTACCAGAGGGGAAGGGGGAAGATAAGGGTTACGGAGATCAAATATATGGTGATGGAAGAACTGACTGGGTGGTGAGCCCACAATGCAATATATAGATGATGTGTTACAGAATTGTACACTTGAAACAGAATTTTACTAACCATTGTCACCCCAATAAATTAAAAAGTAAATTGACACAAATTTGGCAAAATGAATAAACATCATGTTAAAAATATGCATAGCTTTGTTATGCTTCATTCAATTCATTTAAGAATGTTAGCATAGTGTGATGTGTGGCTATGGCTCTGTGGTGTGTGCACGCATGCGTGTTTGGGGGGCGTGTGTGTGTTGGTTTTAACCTACTCTCTTGCTATAGTTGGTTAATATTAGTAGTTCTGTAACCAGGAAAATTTTTCTAGAGGTGGGTACTTAGCATCTGAAAGCCTCTTATCAGAAACCCACATGAGATTCAATTAACTTTATTTAAGATCAATGATAAAAGCTTTGTTAATTGGCATAATTGGAGGTAGCAGTGATTACTCACTGGTGAAATTAAGGCGCTCAAGATACGGGTTCCACTAGAAATACAGCAGTAAGCTTCGCTGCAGCCGAATCAGGTGTGAGAACCTGGTGAGCCCGTAGCCCGTGTTCCTATGAAGTGTTTCTGTGCTGGGCCAGGCCCCTCTCAGAGGATTTGGTTGCCTGACTCCAATTAAAATGTCAACTGAATCCTGTCCTTGCAGGACAGATACTGTTGCTTTTGTCTCTAGCGAATCTTTCAAAGGGCTGTTGGAGAGCCCAGGGGGGGACAGTTGGGACTTGGTTGAGCTAACAGTTTGCATGATGGTTTTTATGTCTGCTGGATGTTTTCACATGTGCAGAATTTTGGCTGGAATCTCTTTATTATACTTTACTCCCTGATTTTGAGGATGTTGAGCATAAGATCTAGAGCTCTCACCTACCTTTAATTGTTGGACATCATGGATATCTACCAAAAAGAATCTAATAATTAAGAATGAGAAAAATCACAGTACTTTTTCACTTGATAGTTCAAATTCTGGGAATTTATGCTAAGGAAATAATTAGAGATGTGTGTAAAAGTTAAGTTCAATATGTTTATCAAAAAGTTTAACATGACAGAAGATACACAATTTAAATGTTCAACAATTGATTGAAAATTTATTGAGTAATTTGTATCTAAAATAGAATATTAAGCAGCTTTTTAAAATTAGTGCAAATAAAACTACTTAGTGATAAGACAAAATTCAGGAGACATTGTAAGTGAAGAAAATGATAATGAAATAATATGTACAACATGAAAAATATTTTAGGGAACATGTAATTGTGCTTATGTGACTATAAATCCATTGTTTAGGAAAAAAATGAAATGTGTGATTTGATGAACTCTCTAATTTCTCTGTATCGCTTTCATCCCCAAATACCAGGGTTTCTGAAGGGGGAGCTATGAGCCACGTGCATCGGGATCATTTGGTTTGTTTGTAAAATGCACATATTGAAACCCCACCCCACACTTATCCAATCAGAACATCTTGGGGGTGTATTAGCAATCCATTGCTATGTAACAAAGTACAACAAACCATAGGAGCTAAAACTAAGAAACATTAATTATTCAATGGTAATGAGTCAACAATATATACTAAATAAGGCGTCTTTAGGCAGAAACACACACTGTGGACTTTAAACATAGACAGAGATACATTTCTCCAACAAAATGGGTTCACGAATCGTGAATTGGATCGTGTGGTCTGATGACGAACCATGCACAAACTTCCAGAAACAAAGGAGACTTTTTAAAAGATTTTATTGGGGAATTGGGGGAGGGGAATAGTGTTGAGGACTTGGGGGAAGGGGAACAGCCAAGTTGCTGTCCTTTTGTTCTTCAGTCTAGTTGTGGAGGACGTCGCTTCACTGGCCCATGTTGGTATTGTGATCATTGCGCTCTTCCCAGCTGA
>NW_017731591.1:2361633-2365729 GCF_001890085.2 Hipposideros armiger
AAAAAAAAAAATGGAGATAGGCCGCAAGTGGTGCTTTATACCTGAAGATCTATCAGGCACCTCATACACTGAAAATAAACAATTATTAGCAAACTAAGGTACCTTTTATCTGATTGCAGCATCCTGCCATTTGATGATCTTATTCAAGTCATTTAGAACAAAGGGTGGTGTGTTGTGAGTCTGTTTAGATCCCACTGATGTAAGGAGAACGTTCATTCAGTTCGGACATGGCCAGAGGAGATGGGTTTCTCTCAGTGACTCCTCCCCTCTCTCCTCCAGTTCCAGCCGCGCCCACCAAGTCCCCAGGACGCATGGGGAAGGATGGACTCCAAGAGTGGACAGTGAGGTGTCCTTTCTGGAGTTTTCAGAACCTCTGCATGCTGTCTGACCTGATGGGTATTCCACCCATGTCTCCAAAAAGCCAAAAGCGTTTTCAGCCGGATTCCGCTGAAGTTCTCAGACCTCGTTCCGATTGATTTAGTCCGTGTACACGGCGACCTGTGTCCATGTAGGACTTCTGTACTACAAGCTGTGGAAGTAAAACCTCACATATGAGTAAAAAGTTATTTGAGGGTGGAGTAGAGGGTATCGATTGCAGCTCTCGCTCCCAGGTGACCGAAGCTACATGACGGGGGAGTTTCCACTGCACTCAGATGATGATGATTTGCAGTTTACATGAGAGCCAGTGGTTCATCCATGCAGGGTTCTCAGGGCAGTGGCATTGAACTTGCTGGTGACAGCTTTAATTGGTTTGTTTGGAACATTTTCCCCCAGAGAATCCCAATGAGAGCGTCCCTGAGCAAGAAACTGACACCCAGCCAGGGTCCTGGGTATGCGTGGACACGTGTGAGGATGTTGTCACAATAAACCATTGTCTTCTTGGCCGGGGCCTGGCTGTCCTGGGACACTCCCCAATCCTGGAGCTTTGGTGAGAGCCCCCTTTCCTGGCAGAGGTGGCGGCTGAGCTCCTGTCTCCCAGTAGGGCGGTGAGAAAAGGGACTGGGGCATCCTTTGCATTTGAAACTGCTGCTTTTCTTCTTGGGAAATGTTTGGGAGGTGCTGATAAGAGCTTCGCATTGGGAGGTGTGGCCCTGTTGGTGAATGGAGAGCCATCTCCTGGGGCTGTGTGACTGACTTGCCCTCAGCACACCCAGATCCGGCTCCTCATACATAACGCCTGTTTCCCTGGCTGCATGGCGAACTGGGGAAGCAGAGTCTGTTTTGGTTATTTTCAGTTTCCCAGCACCTACTGGAATACAATGCGAAGCATATAGTAGTAGATGGAAAAAAGGGTTAAAGGGAACAATAAAAATGCAAAACGTATATTTGAAATTTAGAAACACTGTGAAGGGACTTGGGTCACATCTTCCTCACTTTGAAAATTGCTTTGGTGTGTAGTCTCCGTGGGATTGTGACGGCCTACTTTATTCTTGTTTTCTTTGAATTTTTTTTTCACTTTTTTTTTTTTTTTAAGCTGAGCCATCCTGCTACCTGTTGGCAGCTCAGTGGCTGCTCAGCTCGGGCTGGACTCGAACCGCTGTTGCTCAGAGNTGCTGTCCTTTTGTTCTTCAGTCTAGTTGTGGAGGACGTCGCTTCACTGGCCCATGTTGGTATTGTGATCATTGCGCTCTTCCCAGCTGAGGCAGTCGGTCACCGGCCATTGGATGGCTGCTCACAGTGGCTCACGGCAGATTATGCCGTCACCAGTGACTCACAGCAGCGCAGCTCCAGGTCAAGCTGTTGTTCACCATCTTAGCTGTAGAGGGCGCAGCGTCACTGGCCCATGTGGGAATCGAACCTGTGGCCCTGTTGCTAAGAGCTGTGTTCTTAAGCTAACTCTTCTTTTTTTTAGGATTTTTATTTGGGAATTGGGGGGAGGGGAACAGACAAGTTGCTGTTTTGTTCTTCAGTCTAGTTGTGGAGGACGTCACTTCACTAGCCCATGTTGGCATTATCATTGTGCTCTTCCCAGGTGAGGCAATTGGTCGCCGGTCATTGGTCGGCCGTTCACAGTGGCTCCTGGCAGCTCACACTGGCTGCCAGCCACTCACAGTAGCTCACAGCAGCCCACTGCAGCAGGGGCTATAGCCTATGCCATCGCCGGCGACTCACAGCAGCCCAGCTCCAGGTGGAGCTGTTGTTCATCATCTTAGCTGTAGAAGGCAGTGTCACTGGCCATCTTGTGGGATCTGAACCGCAGCCCTGCTGCTCAGAGCTGGTGCTCCCAAGTGAGCTCTTAACCAGCGGAGCCACTGGGCTGGCCCTTAAGCTAACTCTTAACCAATTAAGCCACTCGGCCGGCCCCAAAGGAGCCTTTTTTTATTGGGGGTTAAATTTATTGGAGGTGACAAATGTTTAGTAAAACTTCATAGGTTTCAAGTGTACAATTCTGTAATACATCATCTATATATCACATTGTGTGTTCACCACCCAGAGTCAGTTTTCCTTCCATCACCACATATTTAATCCCCTTACCCTCACCTACCTCCCCCTCCCCAGCTACCCTCTAGTAACCACCAAACATTGCCTGTGTCTGTGAGGTTTTATTTGTCTTGTTTCTTTGTTGCTTTTAGTTGTATATCCCACATATCAGTGAAGTCATATGGTTCTTGACTTTTTCTGTCTGCCTTGTTTCGATTAGCATAACAATCTCAAGATCTATCCATGTTGTTGCAAATGGCAGTGTTTCATCTTTTCTTACAAAGGAGACGCTTACAGGGGAGAAGTGGCAGTGCTTCCCTCTGGGCTCCACCACTGCCCAGGGCTGGGACAGCTCCTCCTGCTGGCCTCCTGGCTTCACTTTAAGTGAGGTTTCTGCTTATTGGTTTTCACACCAGATGGACTAACGTGGTAGCCACTTAAAGGGGTCTTTGGCTAGTCAAATCTATTATTCACGGATTCATTATTTGCGAATTTGCCTACTTGCTGAAATGTATTTGTAACCCCAGGGTCAGCACTTTTGAGGCACTTTTGCATTCATTTGTGGACACGCGCCAAACAGTGAGAGACATGAGAGTTGCCCGCTCCTAGCTGAAGTCAAGAGGTGATGCTCGGCCTCACTGTTCTCGCTCGTACTGTAAAGAAGTCTCCTCCTTGCAGTCATTTTGGTGCGACGGTTTCCAAAGTTGTGTGCTTTTCATTGGTGACCTCGCCATTAAAAATGGCCCAAAGCTCAGTGCTGAAGTGCTGTCTAGTGCAAAAGCTGTGCCAGGCTTTCGGGGAAAATTCACGCGTGGGTAAGGCTTGTGCAGACAGGAGTTCCGGTGCTGTGGCTGCAAGTTCAATGGTAAGGAGCCAACAATATATACTCAGTCAGGCCTCTTTAGACAGAAACACGCATAAAACAAGGGTTCTGTATTGATTGATTAATAAAAGTCTTGTTACCGGAGGCTCACAGGAACATAACTCGCTATTTCTCCTAGGAGCCAAGGCTTCCGTGTTCGCAGCAACTTTATAGAGCAGAACTGTGAACAGTGGAGATCTGCTGTAAATACTTTGTAAAGTGCAGCCCTCTGGAACTTTCATGTTTGCATTTTGTATAAAGAATCTAGTGAAATTGGGAAAAGTGTGGCGGGGAGCATGCGGATGGATTCCTAGTCCCACGTCACGTCGCTTCAGTTCCGGGGTCCTCACAGCCCTGATTGTGAGGGGGTCTTGCCTGGGTTCAGGCCTCTAGTTCGCTTGGACTCGAGCAGTCCGCCCGTGTCACAGCCTTTGTGGCAGTTACCTGTGCTGCTGTGAGCTGAGGATCGTTGTCCCACTCTGCAGCCATTGTTATTCTGGTGGCCTGTGTTTTAAGCTCACACACCAGTCACCTGACTCACCTGCGGAGGAGGAAGCTCAGGATGGTCTGAAAGTCCTTCCCTGAGCTCTGGCTTATTACGCTCTGTTTCGGGACTGAACGCAAATCTGTCCGTGACACAATTCTTTAGAAAATACTGCTTTACCCACTTGATTAAAGTGAATTTAAAGTTAGTTGAAAAATCGAGATAGGGGACCAGCCGAGTGTTGCGATGGTTAAGAACTGGCTTGGGATGCCAGAGGGCCCCGGTTCGGATCCCACATATGAGGGCCAGTGACACTGCCCTCCACAGCT
>NW_017731591.1:2367519-2369112 GCF_001890085.2 Hipposideros armiger
TGGCAGCTCAGTGGCTGCTCAGCTCGGGCTGGACTCGAACCGCTGTTGCTCAGAGCTCACACTCTTGAGCGAGCTCTTAACCAACTGAGCCACTTGGCCGGCCCTTCCTTGAAATTTTGTTTTGAGTCTAAGCTATCACTTTCTCCTGAACACGTTGAGAGCATGTGTGTCTAGGAAGGACTTTTTTTTTTGGAGATCTTCTGGCCAGGTTTTTGTTGTTGTTCTTACGTATTTTTACTGAAAAAAATTTTTTTTTAATTGACTAGGTGCAGAAAAATAATCTAAAAACATTACATTATAGTCATGGTTCTGGCAGAAACACAAGCCTTCAGAGTCAGTGGAGACAAGTCATCTAGTTATTTACCATTGAAAATTCTCGTGTTACCGCCGTTCTGGTTTGCAAAAGTGCCTCCATTAGAGAAACTCCACACAGCTTAAACCCTCTCTACGCGTTTAAGCAATCAAGAAATCTGGGGAAAGACAACCCAAACTCTCTTCCTTAGCATAAGCCTCAGCACAAGAAAGCCATGGAATTGCCAGTGACCACAACACCACCTACCACCACGCCTGGATTTGCCCACTTCCTGAACAGGAATTTAAAACCAAACGCAAACAAAAACCACTGTGTGACTAACGAGGCAGCTGTTTATTGTTGTGGGAGTTAGTTTGCTTACTACAGTAGTTTAAAAATAGTTTTTCGGTTCACACCTTTTCCACCTAGTGGAGATGTCGGGGTGGGTTTTCGTGATGCTGTAAACGGCAGGAAGCTGTTCACGGGGCTGCCCACAGCTGAGCGCTGCCCAGGCAGACGGGGCCCAGCAAAGCCCGGGGCTCGTCCCTCCGAGGGGAACCGGCCCGCCGGCGCCTTCCGCCCGCCGCCTCGCCTCCGCCCGCGGCTCGCCGCCCAGGGCCGGGGAGGGCCGGGCGGGGCGCTGATGTCCGTGTGCGCCGTTGCCCTGGGGCTTGGAGTTGGGGTGCGGAGCCATTTCTGCGGAAAAACAGGAGGTCCATGCTGTGCCGTGGCCACGGTAACGTCACTGGCCAAAGCACATGCTTTTGAATAGCATCGCTTTCCAGGCCCCCACGCAGCGCACATGAGCCTCACACCGGCTCTAAGCCGCCCCCCCACCCCCCGCCGTCAGGGCGGGGCTCCAGGGCGGGAGCGCTGCCCGTCTGGCCCGCGGCCTCCGCCTAAGGACAGGTGGGGAAAGCCGCCCCAAAGCCCCCTCTTCTGGCGGCCCGAGCTCAGCGTCGTCCCCCACCCCTCCGCCCCTGGATGCTGCACGTCGCAGTCGCGGATCAGAGGTGCTGGTTTCCCTGGCCGGGGCGCCCTGACGGTGCCCCGAACCCCGCGTCTCCCGGAGGCCGGAGGTCTGGGCACTCGAGCCCCGATGGGCGGGTTGCAAAGGCAGGAGCGCCGCTCGGGCGTCTCCTCCGTCGCTAAGCAGCTCGTCTCTACACCCGGCTCGGAGCGGGGTGGGGCCTCTCCGGGTGCCCGGCTCGGGCCAGGCGCCCTCCGCCGGCGTCGCGCGCGGCGCTCGAGGGCCGCCCTCCCGCCGGGCCGGCAGGTGAGCCGGGGCCGCGCCTCCCCGG
>NW_017731591.1:2369407-2412503 GCF_001890085.2 Hipposideros armiger
TCCCGCCGGCGGGACCGGGGCTGCGGGCCCCCCGAGTCCGGGAGGAGGCAGCGCCCCGCCGCCGCCGCTGTCACCCCTCGGCGACCCCTCTGCTCCTCGTCAGTCAGGAAATAAGTTTGTTTCGCTGCGCGGCGGCCGCAAAACCAGGAGCGCAGAGCCGGTCCCGCTGAGGGGACCCCTCGAGCCAGCCCCCCGACCGGCTCAGGCTGCGCGCCCGCGCCCGGGGCGCAGGTTCCTCCCGGCTCCCGCCGAGGTCGGTACCCGGCTCCGCAGGGCCGGCCGCCGCCCGGAGCGGGGCCGGCGAACTTGGGCTGCGGTTCCCAGGGACTTGGGACGAAGGGCGCCAGGGCGGTGGGGAAGCGGCCGTGTCGGAACGAGGCTGATTTGGGGGCGCCCGCTCAGTGCCCGGCTCAGTGCTGAGAGCTGGGGTGCAGCGGCGAGCCACGCAGACCCGGTCCCCGCTCTGTGGCCGGTCCCTGCGCACCCCGGCTCTGCGGGGAGAGCCCGCGGGGGTGCCGCTCATCCGCAGCAACTTCGGGGGCCGTTGCCGTTCCTTCGGAAAGGCAGAGGCCACCCGGCCTCCCGGACCCCGATCCCCGCGGATACGCCAGGCTCCCCGCAGACGCCGAGCTGCTCGCGCCCCTGGAGCGGAGGACGCGGACCCCAGTGCGTGTCCCCTTTGTGCGTGGTGTCTGTGTTTTCTGACGGTCGCAGGACGTGGGCGCCCGGGTCTCCCTGAGCCACTCGGGGCGTCAGATGCGTGAACACATGAGCAGCGCAGCGGGCTCCGCGCGCGGAGGCGACTTCGCGCGACGACGGGCGGCTCGGAGGGCTGCTGGCTGGCCGGGTCTCCAGACTCGCCGCGAGAGGGAGTGGGGGGCGAGGCGAGTTGACCGACCCCCTCGGGTGGGGGGCCTGCCTGCAGGGCTGCGGTGCGGGTTGGTGTGCATGGAGGGGCTCCTGGGGGGAGGAATGCTGCGGAACTTTTTCCAGTTTTCCTACTGGAATCAACAAGGGGCGGGACGTGCTCATGGGAAGCGCAGGTCGTGTAATTTCTCGGGAAGCGCCTGCAGCTTGCTGCGAGGGGCGTGGCTATTTCAAGGAGTAGTTCGTTCCATCGCCGGTTGGTTGGGACACTTAGAATAAAAATTTGGAACGTGCCTTTGTTTTGTCCATTGAGATTTACGGTTGACGCCCGCCAAGGAAGGGGATGGGAGCGTGAAGACGGCAGGTTTCCACGCAGGCCGTCCACGTGGTGGCATTTCCAGGCGGGCTGATGAGCAGGTCTGTTCTCTGTCTCGCCCCAAGTGGGTGAAAAAGAGCACTGTGTCATGGAGGCAGACACTTTGGGGTGATTTTCACGGTATTCATGAAAAAAATTCACATTTCACCTACAACTTAATTCCTGTCTTGGTTTCTTTCGAGACTCTCGTGCGTCTTCCACAGCGGGTCTGGGAGTGGACGGTCGCTAAGTCCCACGGGAGTATTATTTTTGTCACCTTATAAAATGGCATTGATGTTTGTTTGTTCAAAGTGGCTTCGCTGCCTCGGGTTGATGAGTGGGGAGCATAATACTAAACCTGTGCATTTCGACCTGGACCCTGTGAGGTGGCTGGCGGGCACGGTGAAGCTGACCTTTTCAAATTGGGGGGGGGGGGCAGGACGCTGAGAAGTGGCCTGCTGTGCAAGGGGCAGGTGGGGCCAAGGGGCAGTTTCAACAGAGGCAGATCTGTTTATCTGCAGCCTTAAAAAAAAAAGAAAGAAAGAAAAAGAAAAACTCTTTTCAGTTCCTTTAACTCGGGACTTTGTCTCCTTGAGTCAGCTCCATGTTGGTGGGTGCTGAGGAGTGAATAGGGAACCAGCCTTTCAAATAAGGTCGGATTTTAGAAATCATACTAGCTCGCTCTCTCTCTCTCTCTCTCTCTCTCTCTCTCTCTCTCTCTCTCTCTTTGCCTTTTATTCAGAAGTAGGTCTTCTGACTTTCTTCCCTCTATACACTGACTCTATTGGCTAGAAACTTTCTGCCGAAAGGCCTTAAAAAATAAAGGTAAGTTGAATAATTAGGCTTCTCAGCAGAAGAGTCCCCCTCGTAGTTCTGACTTTTCTGCCAAGTTTGCCTGACAGAGGTTTTCGCCTGTTGGATTCTGGTTTCATATATCCAAAGACATAGACATGACACACATCAATTTCAGTCTCCTTTTACCTAAATCATGCTTTCGTGTGAGTTGAACTGAGTTAAGCTGTTTCATGCGATGGGCAGGGAGATTGGCTGTATGCACAGATGTGGGGAGTTTTGTTGTTTTCATTTTCCAGTGCACAGTGTTTTAAGTGGTGAAGGAGACCAGACTTATTACTTAGACTTGTTTGTCTTCATGTTGTTTTTATTATTATTTACTATCAGAAGAAAATTTGACCATGTGTCAGTAAAGTTTATTTGTGTATTGTATGCATATACTGTTATGTTGTTAGACTACTTATGTTACGAAGCATACACAGGAAGAAACTAAAGGATAAAGCCAACATTATGAAACAGCAGTTCTAACAGCGTTGCCCTGTGTTCCACGGGGTGGGTTTGCACAGCCCCCGGGGTGTCCACTTTGCAGGTGGCTGATGGCTTGGGAGTTTTAACTTCCTCTCCTTATCTCTGGCCCTGCCATCATCATCCCAAATAGTGTTACCAGTTGCAAAATGGCCGGGAAGCTGCGTGTCTGTAACACGGGTTAAGAGCATGCTCTCCCCATTCGTGGACTCGTGTGGGTGGCGTGAGGCATAAGGGATGAGTGTGATCTAGGGGTCTTCCTGGATCTCCAGATTGGATATACAGATGGAAAAACACAAAGTTTTCATTAAAAGAGTGAAGTTGCAGCAGTCAGAAAGTAAGAATTGGAGGGGTCTGTGAGGGAGGGATGGACAGGCACTCACCATGTGGCTGTGCTGTGTGGACGGGGGACCTCGGGTGCCGGGGAGCAGACCTGAATGTGGCCTGGTACCTCATGACATTGGGCAAGGTGGCCCCGTAGCTCCCGTGAGCCTTCAAGTCCTTAGCTGTACACGGGGGATGACACCTATTTCAGAGCATCATGGGAGGGGTTAAACATGGGAGCACAGGCACAGAGCTTGGCTGTGCTTGATTGGGTGGGTTAGCAGCTATAGCAAGTGAATCCAAAAAGGGTACTGTGTCGGATGCGGAGTACATTTATTCTCATTCATATAAAGTCCCAGAAGGGGTGATCCTGGCAGCACCCCTCCAGGGTGAGATTCAGACACCTCACCTTCACCCCACCTTCACCCACTCTCTGCCCCTGCCATCTTCAGTAGGGTCCCCCTATTCATCCACATCAAGCCGCTGGGAGGAGAAAGACTTGAGGGTGTTCGTTGCCCAGACATGAAGGCATACATGTCACGTTTGCTTTCACCCCATTGCTGTGTGCGGGTGGGTCTTACGCTGAGGGAGGCTGGGAAACGTCACCTAGCTGTGTTTCCAGAAAGGAGAAAAAGTGGTTGGAGGAACAGCCAGCATTCTACAACATTCTATGACTGTGTGCGGTGTTTTCTTCATGTTGTATAAACATCATTTCCCTTAACTTTCCCCAACCAGCAAAGCCCGGACAGATATAAGAAAAAAAGAAAAAAAGCCTCTAATACATACAGAGCGCTGACTGTTTCTGAGATACTTCTCTGAGCACTTTGCTCTGCTGGAGAGACCCTGTCTTGTACAGACGAGGAAACCCAGGCTTAGAGAAATGGAGCCATTTGCTCAGCACAGCCAGTAAGTGGCAGAGCTGGGGTTAGAACCGGGTTCTCGGGCTTCAGAACCGACTGTCTTAGCTTCCCTGTATGAATTTTTTGTTCTGGCTTCAATACTTGTCTGATGATAGCCCTTAGACCGCCTTTTCTTTTGGGCTTATGTAAAAAAGTTCAAAGAGAATTTGAAAGTCCCAGAGAAGAAAACCGTGGCACTGAATCTGAAATCCACTGCAGTAGAATCCCATGATTCAGGTTTACCTGGAGCTGCTCCCAGGGTCAGGTCGGCATTCCCAGGAAGACCCCCGCTGCACGGCCTTGTGCTTTTGATGAGCAAATGGCCAGGGGCCCGGCCTCCTAGACCTTGCTCTTCAGCTGTCACTGTGGGAGCCCTGGGCTCCCTCTTTCATGCTGCAGTAAGTGACCTAAATTCCTGCTCCCTTCTTAGCCTAAGCACATGTCCTTTCTGGGAAGTTCGCAGCTGAAATATCCTCTCCTGACCTCCCTTCTGCTCTTCACCAACATTCCCTGCTCCCCTTCTCCCAGCTCTCCTAACCGTGGTCAGGAGTTCCCGAGAGACCGACAGGGCCTCCATCTGCAATCCCAGCATCCTCTGAACGAGAATGTCAGCTCGCCCTGCTGTCTTGTCCCACTGGCACTAGAGACTCTGCCTCATCTCACCTTTCCTGCATATCTGTCTATTACAGGTGTGCCCGTCACACCTTGGCTTCCCCGTGGCCGCAGTGATGTGAGGTGGGCGGTAGGGACAGTGCTTTCTGCCATGACAGTTCGTGGCCCAACGTTACGGAGTCCTTCTTATTGTTCAGTATGTACTTGTGGCACTGTCACCATTAATTAATGACACGTGTCTTCTCACTGCGTAGCAGGCAGATGTACTAAGTGCGTCTAAGTGACCTCTTCCTCAAATGCCCCTGTTCGTTTCCTCCTAACTCTCCCTGAACTCTCGTCCTAAGAAATCTGCTGTGATTTGTTTTTCTAAATTCCCCTCCCTCCCAGTTGTCTCCCATCCATGCCACTTATGCGTGTGTACATGTGTGTGTGTACACGTGTGTGTGTTCAAGCCCCCCCCCATGATTTTAATGGGGTAAAGGGGTGAGAGGTGGAGACCTGCTTACTGTCCTGTTGGCAGCCTCCCTCCGCCTCCCCTCAGCCGAGTCCCCCAGGGCCTTGTGCAGAGGAAACTCTAGCTACTGTGACAGGTAAGCTGCCAGTTTTCAGTGACGCACGGTAGCTTTATATTTCGTGGTCATGTGGGGTCGTCTGGTGCTCACGGCATCGTTCCTGACCAAGTGGCTTTCCGTGGGGTCAGTGGAGGACTCAGATTCCTTACCCTCTGTGACTTTGTCCTGTCCTATGTCCCCAGAGTCCTCCTGAGACACGGTGTATGGGGTGTGAGGAGAGAAACGTCCTGACAAGAGCCACAGGAGGCCTGGGCGTGGTGATCGTGGCTTCTGCCCACAGTCCACGGGGCCATTTTCTCTGCAAGGGAAGCTGAGAAATGGAGTCCCGCGGATGCCCCTGAGGAAAGCAGGCAGGTGTGGTGGTCGATGACCAGCCTGTGACAGGTTTCCCAGTGGGCGAGTGTGTGGTGACCAGCTGGCACCCTGCCTCCCTTCCTCTAGGTTTGCAAACAGGAGTCTAAATATTGGTTATTTGCCTAACTATGTATTCCCTTTCTTCCTCTCAGCGGTGGCCTCTCTTACTATCCCATTCTGTTTTTTAAGGCTTTATTTTTTAGAGCACTTTAGGCTTGCAGTAAGATTGAGGGGGGGTACTGAGGTTTCCCGACACCCGCCGCCCCCCACAGGCCCAGCCCCCCCAGTGTCAACGTCACTCGCCAGGATGGGACTGCGTTACCAGGCATGAGCCTGCACGGACACTCGCTGTCGCCCGGAGTCCGCCGGTTGCCTTAGGGACCCTGCGTGGCCTTGTGCCTTCTATGGGTTCGGGCAGATGTCCAGCATACAGCATCACACAGAGCACTCGACCGCCTCGTGCTCCGCCCGCCCAGCCCCCTCCCTTCACCCCTGGAAAGCCCTGGTCCTTTTCCTCTCTCCAGAGTTCTGCCTTTCCCGGAATGCCACATGGCTGGGCTCGCACGGAGCGCAGCCTTTCCAGACTGGCCTCCTTCGCTACGCGAAGTGCTTCCAGGTCCCGCCGCTTTCCCTGGCCCCTAGCTGCTTTCCTGTCAGCGCTGAGCGCCATCCCACTGCCTGGGGCCGTCCGGTTCTTAGTGCCTGGGGTCTGGGTGGGACTCCATTTCCTACCCGAGGAAGAGCCCTGGCTCCTGTCCCCAGCAGTCACCGGGCATGTCAGATGCTCGCTGGCCCTCGGTGGCTCCAGGTGGGCCCCGTGCCGTGGCTGAGCGAGCTGCTGTGAACAGGGACACGGAAGCAGGAGGGTGCCTGTCCAGCGTCTTGCCACCAGAGAGGAGCCTCCATCTGCTTCCAGGTCACTGCGTGTTGGTTAAGAAGGAAAGCCAGAGAGGAGAGAAACGTGGTCCTCTTACGTGGCTTGAGCCCACCCAGGCATGTACTCATCGCTAAAGCGTCGCATTTGTCAGACTTTCCTCCTTGGAGAGCTGAGAAGGGACTTGGAGGTAAGCCCCGCCCACATTCCGAATTCCCTGGGGGAGATGGGCCCTGGCCCCCCCTGTGTGATGTTCTCCTTCCCCCACTGCGTCCCCTTCGCAGGCCGCAGCCCCAGCTCGCCCAGCCTGGTCCCCCTCCTGGAGCCTGTCAGGTGATTTCTTTCTCTGCCTTTGTTTACACGGCCTCTCCGTCAGGCCCATGCTCGCGGTCTTTCTCCACCATTTTATTATAGTCTGCACAAATGTCATGCTCTACTCAAATGTCATTCCGTTAAGCCTCTTTCAATACCACCGAGACGTAATAAACAATGGCTCCCTTCTCTGTTTGTGCTCCTGTTATATTTTTTTTCCATGTCACTGCTCTATCACCTGCCGTGGGGGTGACCCGTCTTCCTGGTTTCCCAAGACGGAGGGGTTTCCAGGACGCTGCACATGGAGTGTTAAAACCAGGAAAGTTCTGGGCAGATTCGGACAAGACCGTTGCCCTGCCCACTGCACTGTCACTCTCATTTCACGTGTCACCCAGTACTGTGAGGTCCTGAGACCATGGGCGAGAGCTTGGAACCTGCAGTCAGGCAGAAGCCTTACGGTCCTAAATGCATGTTGTACTGGCTCTGTGATGTGGGGGGTGGTGAGGTACCCCTTGTCTAGGTCTCAACATCATCAGCTGTGCATGGGCAAGTGTGCATTTTGTAGGGTCGTTCAGATCATTAGAAGACAAGGTGAATCACTTAGTTTACCGATGGGCGCATCTGTCCAGTTGGGCCGAACCTAACGGCACTGGAAGTGTGTGGAGAGTGCGTGGGTACTGTCTGCAGAGTGCTTGGTCCACGGCCTGAACCCCAGCGAGTGCCCAGCTCACGGGTATTCAGTTGGCTGATGTCATTGATACTAGAGTATCTCTTGCCTGAAACATGGTAGGCCCCCAAATGCCAGAGAATGCACGTTTATGGAGCCTCACTGGTATCACCAGGGGTTTGTGATACGTGGAACCAACAAGTCAGGGAGGGTGATGGGAATATCTGATAAAGATTTTTTTTGGTGTTTAAACTTGAAAAAGCAGAGCTTGGCTGCAAGATTAGTTCCTTTTTAGACAAGGTTTTGTTTTTCTGGCTTTTAAAAAGCCAAAATCAACCGTTTTCATGGTTTGGCAAGAGAAAATATTTTCCATATGTAGGCAGGGTCAGCTTCAGCTCATAACCCTGAAAAAACAGTTTTCACTGTGAATGAAACAAGAGGTGCATTTCTGGGAAGGGAGTTTGCTTCACGAGAAAACACGGGTCAGGGTAGGAGCACTGCTGATGCCATATGATCCTGAGTTTTTAAAAAATGCATACAAAAGTGCCCTTTGTTGTCACCATAGTAAAATCCCCTCTCTACCTTTGGGCTGAACCTGTGTGGGTAAAATTACTCTGTACCCTGCACAGTTGTAGAAATAAAAACTGTGGCAGTCCATGTCACCGTTGCCCCTTAAACTTGTTCTTGGACTGTCCAGTGAGGGTGTTACCGGTGTGTGCTCGTGCCGAGATGGGTCCAGTTTGGAGAAGACGATCAGACAAAAAAAATGACATGACTCAAATCCCCAACTTTGTTTCGTAAGGCTTGATTCTAGGTACGCTGCTGTCCTTTGAGTTGTACAGATTTGTATTGCCATCTGCATTAGAACAGCTCTTCACCTCTCAAGTATAAATATGAATGTTTTGTCTTTAGTGACTCATTGGATTAGTTATTATAATAGCTATTGATTCTAGACTCCATCCAGATTAGCAAATAATCAGGGGCCCAAGCACGACTTTTACTGTATTTAATTAGGTGAATGACATCCTTAAAGAGATAATGTTACGTGAGTCACATTTCTGATTCCCAGAAAATTATAGTACAAACATGGTTACGTCAAATTCTTGGAACTAAGTAACTAACTGTAAGTAGAGGTTTGTCTTTAACCTAACAAGTGTTTTTTTAGTTTTAAACCTATTATTGTCCCCTTGGGACAGGTGACTGGAGGTGATTTCCTTCTTGACGCCAGATAGTCGTTTAGATGAGACCGTGGGCTTTAGATTCCCGCGGACCTGGACTTGTTCTGCCTCCTACCAGCTGCGTGATTGTGAACATACCCGGGACCCTTCCCAGGGCAGGTTTCCACATCTGTGATGCGAGGGCGACCGTGCCTGCCTTTCTCAGATGGGCACGCGTGGTGAGTTCAGGCAGCAGGGAGAGGGCGCCTCGGCCCTCTGCCAGCATCCCTGCAGTTCAGATGGAGCTTAGTACACAGAGATGCTTTATGTAGCTGAGGAAACGCTCCTGGACGCTGTGACAGGACCCCACGGATGCTGTGTGACCCCGGCCTCTCTCTGCCACCTTTCAGGAGCTCATACACACGTGTTCCTGGCTTTGGTGAACTAGCCACTTGGCTTGGCCATTTCTCACTGTGGAAAGCTGTATATACAGTGTTCAACCTGCATTTAATAGTTTGCATAGATACTGAATTAAGCTCTGAAGCCCTCCCCCCTTTTTGGTGAGAGAAGAGCAGCGTGGGTGTTTCACATCCATCTTCATTGTCCTCATGTTCTCCTCTCCCTGCTTCCTGACGGAAGTGCCAAGAGGGAAAGTGTGACGGTCGTACAGTAGGAATAGAAAACACCTGCTTGGATAACATTGTCACACGTCGTTGTGACATGGTTTGTGGCAGAGTCATGTTCGTGCAGCTTCCTGTGTGACAGTTGTGGACGGTTGGCTGTCTCACCTGTAGGACAGGAAACTTCAGTCCGAAGTCTGCACCCTGAATCTGGGGTCTGTCTTTCCTGTATGAAGTTCCTTTGTGTTTCCTTTAGCACATTGCAGGGTCGCATCCACCAGCTACTAGCATCTAACTTAAAATTCCTAGCATGTTCCCTCTATTTATTTATTTATTTTTTTGTGAAGCTAGTGGTCAGAATTGGAGTCGCTGTAACAATTGTAGATACTGTTGAGGTAGTAATGTGTGTGTGTGTGTGTGTGTGTGTGTGTGTGTGTGTGTGTGTGTGTGTTTGTGTGTGTGTGTGTACGTGTACGTACGCCCACTGGGTAACGTGGCCTATTGGGAATTCATAGTTCCATTAATTCTACTCAATTATTTTATTAGTAGCAATTCACCAGTAAATTGTAGTTTATATTATGGGCTGTAACTGAAATGAATACTTAAAAAAAAACATTACTGTTATTCAAAGCAGCAGTCTTTCGTTCTCCTGAATTAATGAGCTTTTACAAATTTTAATAGTTTTCTTATAATGCAGCTCCTTAAATCAATATACGAGGGTTAACTCTTAAGAAAAGGAACGTAATATGCACTCCCACAAGTAATGAATTCCATGTTTTAGGTAGGGATGTAGTCGCGGCAGATGGAAAAGGAAGCCGGTCGCAAACGTGGTTTCAGAAAGCTGTGATGACTCAGATTCTGGCCCCAACACTTGTGTAATAATCTGTGACGTGAGACCAAGTTACTTAACCTCCCTGAGCTTCGTGTTTCTGATGTGTACAGTGGGGACGCCCTTGTAGGGCTGAGGAGACTAAAATGAGTTAATTATGTATACACGTAGCCCGGCACATAATCACGCCATTCCTAAAATAGCTGAGTTCATCATTAGGACCTTATTCTGTTGATATAGCTATTCAGTATGATACCTATGTAGCTGGTGAACTATGTGGACGTTATAATTTACACACTTGAAACACCACGCTTTTAAATACCCCGTGAAGCGACTCGCTTCTGCTCCCGTGTTCCGTGGGCAGTCGACGTGGCCAATCGACGTGGCCGCCCTTGGCCGTGTTGACGCAGGAAGGCACATCTCCTCGGTGCCTCATCTGATGCTTGGCCGTTAGAGAGCCACTGGGTCAGAGCCGAGAGGCGGGTAGCACTACTTGAGATTTCATTTTGGGGAAATGCTTTTGGCTACGGTCACGAGTCTTACTTATTACAAAGAAGGGGACACTGAATAGACGCACTTCTGTATTCTTTCGCCTTCAGCCAGAGCCCGTTTTGCTGCAAGAGGAGATGAGGGCGTGTGACAGAGCGAAATGTAAAAATGCGTCGCGTTGCTCTCAGTCCAACGTGATGGAAATTAAAAGGAAGCTTTACACATTTCTTTTTTCTTATTTGTAATACTGACAGTGCTGGGAAATGAATTTCTGTTTACTCTGGAGAATAGCAGTGTTTTTATGGGTGCTTTGAATTTCAGAACTTAGCAAGCTTCACAGTAATGACTGCTGTATTATTAATATGCATGTAATGAAAGAGTTTTACATATTTGAAGAGAAACAGGTTAATGTTATTTTACTTCTTGTGTGTTTGTATAACCTTCAAAGAACGGAATGTAGTAAGTTCGTTTTCAGTGTTTCTCTACTTCTTGTGGTAGGTTTACTGTGTAGCTTTATGGCATTCAAATAATACTTATGAGGTCTGACAATTAAGATCACGAACTTGTTGCAATGATGTTGCTAACCTTTTTTGATATCAGAGGGATTATTGATTATGAATTTGTACCCATTGGACAAACAGTTAACCAAGTTTACTATTTGGAAGTGCTGAAAAGGCTGCGTGAAAAAGTTAGATGACCTGAACTTTTCACCAAACAATTCATGGCTCTTGCATCACGACAATGCACCAGCTCACACGGCACTGTCTGTGAGGCAGTTTTTAGCCAGTAAACAAATAACTGTATTGGAACACCCTCCCTACTCACCTGATCTGGTCCCCAGTGACTTTATTCTTTACCTGATGATAAAAGAAATATTGAAAGGAAGACATTTGGATGACATTCAGGACATCAAGGGTAATATGACGACAGCTCTGATGGCCATTTCAGAAAAAGAGTTCCAAAATTGCTTTGAAGGGTGGACTAGGCGCTGGCGTCGGTGCATAGCTTCCCAAGGGGAGTTCTTCGAAAGTGACCGTAGTGATATTCAGCAGTGAGGCATGCAGCACTTTTCCTAGGATGGGTTCGTGGGCTTGGTGTCAGACCTTATATATCTCTAAGTTTCAGAACCTCAGGGAGAACACGGCCCCATGCATGGAACACACAGCACTGCAGCATCATTGTGGGGGCATCTGCACGTCTTCCTCATGTCTCCTGAAGCCCTTGGTGGTGGGCTGTCCCTCGCCCTGCTTGCCCACGCTGAACTCAGGCCCCATCGGTGTAACTGCTCAGCCTTTACACAGTTCCTCTGTAGCCGGTTTTAAGGAGCGACTTCTGATCTATGAAAAGCCGTGTTAGACGTGCTGTCAAGGGGCTCGTTGCTTGGTAGGAAAATTCATAATCGCAGTGTGCTGTGGGATATTATGGTGGCAGCTGCCTAGCGATGACGGGGAGGAACTGATAATTGAGGTAAAGTGGGAAGATGGACAGGGCTGCAGTTCGGGTTTGGGAAGAACTCTTACGAAGGAGAATGTGGTGGGCACAGTGACCTGGGGTGCGCCTCAGGGGCGTGGGATGGCGGGGTGGAAATTTCATAGACTAGAAGGTGAATGTCCGCGAGCAGAGCAGGGAACAATCACAGACACTGTCATTCGTGCGTCACAGAACTGTACTAAGTAGTGTGTCTAGTGTGTGACATGAGCTGGGGAATAAGAGGAAATTGGGCCACATCCTGTGGTCCATAGAAAGCCATTACAAGGCTTTGAAGGGCCGGGATAGCATCAGATCGGTAAGTTTGAGAGATCCGTCTGCATTCAGTGTGGAGATCTGAATGATGGTGGGGGTGGTGTGTGGGGCGACACCGTCCGCTGTCTCAGCCTCTGGAAGGATGCCTGACCTATGATTAGTTCTCATTTCCTGTCCCGGTCACGTTAATTATGCAAGATAACAGTAAACTGGGTATAAGAATGCCTTTGCATTTTATTTACTTAAATATTGATGCGTGTCTAATGTATTTCATATTTAAGTCCAGTATACATAGGGATTAATAAGTAATTGGGGGCTTAAATTAGAAAACGAAGAAAGTGAGCAAACAGCAAGATTCTTATGCGTATAATGAAAAAAGGCATCTCATCAGGTGATTAAGTGCGTTTATACTTTAGAAGGAGATTTGTCTCATAGCCATGGTTTTCCAAATGGACACTTTCAGTTGAGTACAGACCCTTTTTTAAGCAAAACTAGCCAATACCAGCTGACGTTTTGGATGATCGACAGGACGGCCCCTTCTAGTCCAGCCGATTTGTCCTTTCTCCAGATGTGTTTACGGAGCCCTGTTGTCACCGTCAGGAGCTAAAGCTCAGTGCAGGGGCCTCGCCTGCAAATGGTCGCCGTCAGCTCCTGGCACCCGGAGTTTGGTACTTGGTCACTGAGGCCTCTTCTTGCTCCATGTACCTGTAGGCAGGAAGGCCTCCGAGTTCACCTGGGGCCTGGCCTTCAGAACTGGGCCGCATCCCGGCCTGATGCTCTCCGGGTACGCTTCATACTTAGCCTTCACCACGAAAGCCTTGCTGACCTTTTGTTTGGGGGAGGGCTTTGCAGGAGGCCTGGCTGCAGCACGGGAAAAGAAGAGGCCGTTTACAGGGCTGATGTCAGGGTACTTGCTGCAAATAGGCTCAGAAAAGCCCAGACATTTGGGAGGCGCTTCACAGCCCTGCCGGGGGTGCTTGGTCAGAGTCCCGGGTGAGGGGTATGGGGAGGGGCTCCCCACGTGACTCTGCTGTTCAGCCTGCGCTGGGAACGAAAGCGCATTCTTCAGAACACCAGCCCTTCAGATATAAACCAGATCCCCTTTAAAAGCAGCTGGCAGAAGTGAGCTCAGGAAATCGGGATTTTAAACAGGTTTTCTTACATTAGGACTCTCAGAATGCTTACGTGCACCGTGAAACGCACGTTTCTCAGGCTGGCGGCTGCAGTCCCCCAGTCCCACAGACCAGGGACTTATCTGCAGCAGGGACTTCGTTCTGACAGCTCTGAAGGCTGGGAAGCCCAAGATCAAAGTGGCAGCAGACCCAGTGTCCGGTGAGGCCCCGTTTCTCGTTCATAAACAGCCGTCTTTTGGCAGTGTCCTCACGTGGAGGAAGGGGCACCAGAGCTCCCTGCGGTCTTTATGGTAAAGGCTCTAGTCCCATTCCTGGGGGTTCCGCCTTCATGACCTAATCACCTCCCAGAGGCCCCACCTTGGGGATTTACCCTCACCTTGGGGATTAGGTTTCAACATATGGATTTTAGAGGGACACAAGCCTTCAGTCTGTAGCAACTAAGAAACAACCCCCCACCCACAGTGCAAGGACTGTCACCTAGACGTCTGACGCTCGCGGCTGTCAGCCTGGCTGCTTATTAGGATCATTGGATTTAGGTGGTCTGTGGTGAGGAAGGTTCTGGAAAAATGCAGGCTGTTTTTTTAAAAAGCTTTCTAGATGATTTCATTAAGTGCAGCAAGGTTTAAGATTATACATAGAGTGGTATAATCTTTGGAGTACATTTTGGGAAATTTAGTCCTCGTGTGTTCTATGTTACCCAGTGTTGTATTGTTTCATGCCTATCAGGTAGTTTTACTCAGTTTGTCTATGTCTCATGTCCTATGTTTTAGAGTAGGTTTTCAAATATCTTTTTTTTCCCCGATTATAATAGAAACTTTTTAAGGAAGAAATGTCCCCAGTAGTTGGAGATACTCTATGAGAAAGAAAAAAATACACACACACACACACGTTTTCTAAGTAAAGTTTATTCACAATGAGTAATGTTAAGCAGAACCCTTACAGTATACCAGGGAAGGCGTTAAATGCTCCTGTTATGTTACCTCCTTAAACTGTGACCCTCCTGTGAGTGAGGTGCTGTGCAGACCCCTAGGTCCTAGACAAGAAAACTGAGTGTCAGAGACATTGGGTCGCTCGCCCCAAGTCGCACCACCGGTGAGTGGCGTCAGGGCCCGGGTCCGCCTGCCTGGGAGCTGGGCTGCTCTCGAGTCTGGATTCTTGCTAAGGTTGCGCACTAAATTTAGCACTAATTTTATTTTTTATTTTTATTTTTTAGCTGAGCCATCCTGCCACCTGTTGGCAGCTCAGCGGCAGCTCAGCTGGGGCCGGGCATCGAACCGCTGTTGCTCAGAGCTCGCTTAACCAACTGAGCCACTCGGCCGACCCCGTGGTATGTTTAACACTAAGTGTGTGGTCACAAGGCCCAAGCTGGCGCACGTCGCTTTCAGAAGTACATTTTATTGCAAGGACTCTGAATCTTCATGAATTACGGGAGTTTGGGAAGGTATTCCAAATGTTCACAGCCATTTCAAAATAAGGAAATTTCCAAACCAACTTTGGTGTACGTGTGTAAACAGCATTTTTATAGTTATAGTAGATTGGTAATTTGTGTATGTAAATTATATGTTATATTCATTATTCTGAATGCATCTGAATACTCAGAATGCACTGTATAAATATATTTTTCATGCAGATATGCCTCCAGGTATTGCTAAGCATGTAGAAAATACTGAGATTGATAGTTTTTGTTACTCTGGCCACACATTTGAACAAAGGGAAAAGAATGATTTTGACTACAGGCACTAAAACTCGGTGAACGGGATTTATGTCTGGGCCCAAATGCATTGTTTTAATGAGTCATTCAGAACGTGATGTTTCATTTTAAAAGTACAAGCTTTTGCATCTTATTATGACACTTAGAAAAAGTTTTCAGTTGCATGTCTTTCATTTTGACAGAGAAGATAAATGGAGTAATATGTAAATGACAATGCAGGGTCTTTTTAATCAAGTACGATGGTTAATCTTATGTGTCAACTTGGCCTGGCCACAATCCAGACATGTGGCCAGACACTGGATGATATATGTCTGGATGATGCCATGAAGGTATTTTTTATTAATAGATGAAATTAACACTTAAATCAGGAGACTCTAAATAGAGCAGATTCACAGTGTGGGTGAGCCTCGTGCAATCAGTTGATGGCCTTCAGAGAAGATGGACCTCCCCCGAGGAAGGGGGACCCCTGCCAGAGGACGGCTTTCAGGATCAGGCTGCAGCGGGGTCTCTCCCCTGGGTTTCCTGCTGAAAGGTCTCCCATCTATCTGCAGGTTTCGTACTTGCCAGCTTCCACAATCGCGTGAGCCAGTCCCTTACAATCAATCTCTTTATGTCAACATTGCGCACACACACACATGCACACATGCACACACACATGCACACACACAAATGCATACACACGCGCATACACACATGCACACACACACACACACACATGCATACACACACATGCATACACTCGCACACACACATTCTATTAGCTCTCTCTGGAGAGGCCCCGGCTACTGCAATGAGTCCTTTTCTCCCTGTTTAGAGAAGGTTCTCCCATTGCTTTTTGAAGACTTTTCCTTGGGCGTCCTTGTCTGCAGAGTTGCCGTCACACTCTTGCAGAGCGACAGGCAGCAGGTGGCCCGGGCTTGAGCATCCCTGCACTGGGATGCCTCTCACTGATCGGCAGCTCAGTCATCATCACGTGGAGAGCCGGGAGTCAGGCAGCTCCAAACGGACTGTGCCGCTCCCTGCAGATCTGCGGTGCTTCAGGCTCCAACGCGTGGCTTCTGTCTTCCCATCAAAGTGAGATAAGTTTAGAAAAATGCGAATGGGATCCTTCTAGAATTTTCTTCATACTTCCATTTAGCTTACAGGTAATGAGTCGTATGAAGTGCTACAGCCACATTAGGTCCTGGGGTAGGAAAGAGCAAACATCAGGTGTGGACCCCGCCTGGGCGCTCAGTGTCTGGGAGGGGAGACCGAAAACCACAAGGTAAACAACACTTAAAATAGAAATAGATAGAAACCAGAATAGAAGGCGAGCCCTGAGATGGGAAGGATGTACTTCCGGTGGCTTGTGAAGCAAGGTCTCCTGGTGAACGTGACTTTTGAGACCTGAAATGTGAGAAGATGCTGGCCATACAAATAACCAGGGAAGACAGATCTCGATGGAGAGAATAGCGTGGAAAGGGATGGGGGCAAGGAGGGTCTCGGCGCACTGCTCGACTTACGGCGTCGTGTCTACACGGTCAGGACAGCTGTCGATCAGGCCCAGTGACGGAGGCTTGGGCAGAGTTGGGGTAGCACAGGGAAAGCGAGGTTCCCGTAGGTGGCTCCAGCTTGAGCGTGTTGAGGGCAAACCTTAATTTCACACTTCACCCGCTTTTACCCTGTTGAGCTTTCCTATTACATAAGCCATCCGTCTGTGAGGTATTTAGGTAATAAGCACGTTTTTGGTACGAGTGTGACCGTGAACGTGGATCACTCTGTAAGGCTAGCTCGTGGATACCAGCCTAGAGATCTTAAACCCTAGAATGTCACGCTGCTGGTTTGGGAGCCTCTCCATGCTGACCGGCTATCTTGGTATCTCTAGTCACTTGAAACTCGAAGCTTCCTGACTTTGAGAATTTTAGTACTAGGACTGTGTCTCCCCTCCCTGCCCCCCCTTATCCCCTCCTCCTCTCATTCCCTTTCTTCCTTTTTCTGTTCAAGTCCTTACTGAAGGCTAAGAAGCCATATAGCACGGGGTATGGTGAACGTACCGTGTCCCAGTAGGAAGTCACATGCCTGGAGACGTGTGTCGTCCAGCCTGTAGCACTGAGAAGTCGGTCCGTGTAGATAGAACTCGTGTCTTCTGAGAAGCCACTCGCTGAAGAATTTAAGCCAGTGTCAGACCCATAACTTGGCAGATTTCCATTTCAGAGCTTGAAGAATTCAAATGTCCAGCCTCCGTCTTCATTGTTGAAATGAAGATTTCAGGTAATTATCCATATCCCATAAAGGAAAAAACTCTGGTACTGAGGAAGTGGGCTCTGAAACCTTGATTGATTTGGACGGGCTGTTAATGTTGTTTAATTTCCCTGGATAATGCCTGAACTTTCCGTTTCAGTTTGCCTTTATAACCCTTTGTATTTTTAATTATTTTTCCGTAAAGGTTATATGTCGGTGAGTGTGCATTTTAATAGCATAAAAGGGTATCTGGTCAAAACCGAGCAACCTTTCCATTACCTTCTGCTAGCTCTTTCTCCTAGAGGTAAGATGATAATTATTTGTTTATCTTTCCAGAGACATTTCTTGTATATGAGCACATACGTGTTAAGGCGCTTCTTCAACTAAAAAAGAAATCTGAGCATTTACTGTGAAACCGATGGCGTGCATCACCCTTTCTTCCCCTAAAGGCGGCTCTCAGTGGTCAGTCCACACTGCACTGTAACAGTTGTCTGCCGCTTGCACTGACCACCCTGAGGCCGAGGCCATGGTGCTAGAACCCTGCCCGCCGCCATCGGTGTTCTCTACAGGACCTCGCCACTCTGAGGTCCTGTAAATGCATGAGTCTATCTGCAGAATAAATTCCAGAAAGAGGGACTGGAGCTTCTCAGTCACAAGCAGTATGTTGTAACTTTTATACTTATTTCCGGATTGCCCTCCAGAGAGACGAGCAGAGTCTATATTCTCCAGCCAGTGTCTTCATAACTTTGGATTCTGGGGCTCCAGGGATTATCAGAGTTTCGTTCCTTAATCTTTGCACATGCATGGTTTTCACGAGGGCTCACATGTGGCCACACACCGGGCAGAGTGGCTTCCATCGGGCAGCTTCTGCAAGGTCATGGTTGGCTGTGGTCCCGTCGTCTCCTGCTGTAGGAGCTCATGATGGGCTCCCAGCTACTCGGCTGCTATGCTGCCCTCGGAGGCATTGGGCTCTGTAGGTGAGACCCTGGCCCCACCCAACGGTCCTGACTGCTCTGCGAGTTTGTGCAGCAGATGGAAGAAGCTGAGAATATATGCTCTCAGCTCGGGCGGCCTCAGGGTTTGGCACCCAAATGGTAACCCAGCTGATCGTTGGGACCCTGCGAAGGTACCATGAGTTGACAGAGACTAATAGCTCTCCTTTGCTGAGCTCCACCAGTCCGCCCGGAACCCCTGCATATGTTCTTTCTAGTCTTTACAACAACCCTCCAAGGTAGGCGCTGTTATCCCTTCTTTACAGCTGTGGAAGTTCAGAGAAGCCGTGTGCCTCCAGGGCTGTAATCATTGGCACAGCGGGAATTTCGGTTCCAAGGCCTCTGCCCCCTGCGCTCTGCACCCATATTTGTGACTCAGCCGTATCTGCTTCCGGCGGTGTCGTCCCTTTGGTTTTGCAACGCTGCAGCTGACCCGTCAGTCCTCTTTCCTGCCGGTCAACAGCCGGACGGTCCTGGACGCTGCCTGCCTGCGGCTCCCCTTCCTTGGCCGCCCGGCCTCGGGCCGCTGCTGCTGGGGTGCCGACACAGTCCTGCCAGCCCTGAATCTCGCTGTGCTCTGCCCGGACGCCACCCACAAACTCACGTTTTTGAACTGACATCTCCCAAGATTTATTGAGATGCTGCAGTTTTCTAGCGCTACACTGACTGTAATTAGTCGCTGACATATGATGATTTATTACTGGAGATTTCCTTAGAAATTTGCTTTGTGTTTCGGGGCTAGGAGCCGAGTGTTAAAATTTCAGAGTTACAGCAGTTCTCCTGCGCCACTTAACACATCAGAACCACGCGTGGGGTCGCCAGGCAGCCTGACATCATAGCATGGGGTCATCCCCATTGTCTGTCTCGGAGCAAAACCAAAATGTGTAGCAATTAAGAGCACCAAAGAAGCTACACGGCCAAATTAATTCTCCATGATTAGGCCCTGGCGAGTTCTTCAATATATAAACAAATTAAAAGAATTTAAGATGCGGACTGGTCAAAGCCACGAATCCAGGAAAACTTCTAACAATTCAACAAAGGCAGAGGCCAGAAGGCGAAACCCGGGACATCAAAGCATGGAGAGCCAGTCAGGACCCTCCCCGTGGCGAGGCTGTCACTACGAGTCAGGGGCTGGAAAGAGTCGGGGCGGGAGGTCGGCAGCACACCCCCTCCAAGGGTGTCCCCGAAGAAGTCAGGGCCAGCCGCGTCACCCCTGGGCTTTGGAGGGAGGTCTGGGGACAGCAAATGCCTGTTCTGCATCGACTTCCCCTCTCATGGGTGTCCTCACCCCCGTGAACCAGGCCCCTGGGTCAGCTTGGTGGGCTGTTAAAGTGCAGCGGTTTTAGGGAGTGATGACTTTGTCAATAAATAGAGGATTCTTCTGTCTTGGAAGTCATGTATTTCTCAAAGCCTTTGTCTGCATAGATTTCTATTAAGACCTCTAGGCCCCTGGGGTTTTGCTTTTGTTTTGTGTGTTTTAGTTTTTTAAATCTCATCATACTTAGGATTTCCCCCTCCCCCGATGGGTAGGTTTAGCATTGATTGTGACTCTGTTTTATCAGAAGCCCTTTCTGCAGTGTCTCCTTACCGGCATCCTGTGACTGCAGAATCCTGAAGACAGCTATTTGAATGCTTGACTGTGAAACAATTTGCCGTCTTTATGGAAAGCCTGCCAATGACCATGTTTTCCTCTTAGCAGATCGCCAATCTCTATCTAGTTAGAGCCCTCAGGCTCTGGGTGATGGGGTGGGAAATGAAAAACTACATCTCCACTGTGTGGCACCATATTTTCTTGTCCTTATCTCCGGGTTCCACAGTGAGATAATTGACGGCTTTTTCTTGCCTGTGTCCTCAGCTCCTGGTGCATTTCACTGGCCACACACCGTGCCTGGCAGTGACCTGCTCGGCAAACGTACGCGTGGGTTCTGCTTTTGGTTCCTCTATCTGACACCTTTTCTTGTACTTCCTGGGCAATAAGAAGTAGATATGTGTGTTTGTAGTAGATTTATGCCTTATAATTAAGAAATATTGATTTAATATATTTTTCTCCTGTGGACTTTATTTAATCATTAACTAATATGATTTATTGAATAGCTTGTAGTTCTAGCTTTTTAGCCTGTAATTGTTTTGAATAGAATGATACTTTCGTTTAATCTGATGTGCAGAACCTAGTGCTGTGCTGGGAAGGGTGAGAGGAGCTGGGGGGGGGGCGCTTTAAACGTGGCTGAAAACTCACCAGGCGTCTCTTACTGTTAGAAGTGCTCTTACCTCCTTTGGTTGCGAGAAATGGAGATTTACTTAGGTTCCGCTAAGGAATGGGGGTTTCTCAGAAGTTGAAATACAGAAATAAAGAAGAGGGAAGCACCTTGCACGTTCTGGTAGGTTCTGGCAGGAATTCTGGGAGGCGGCACAGCCATGTGCCACTGGGCCTCCCCTGGGCAGCATAGTTCAGGGTGGAAGGTGACATGCGGTCTCCTGGGGTGTATCCGCTTGGCAGGAGTGTTAGCACTTTCCAGATCCCTGTCCCACAGGTACAATATGATTTAGCTTCTCGCCCTGTCTTTCCTTGTGGTCCATGTTTGCTTGGTTCCCCACCCCCACTTCCCAATGAGGTGCTTGCTCTTTCTCATGAGAAGCCTGGATTGATGAAGTCACCATGTCCTCAGTTTGGGGGCAGTGCCCTCGCTAGGCCACCTGGTGGGCTGCTGGCTGCCCTGCGGTCCCCTGCCCTGTGTGTGGGGCTGAGATTACAGGCACATCAGGGGAACCCTCAGAAGGGCCTCTCTGTGAGTCACCCTTGGGGGCCACTGAATGCATGTTTTCTTTTGTTTTTCTCTTATTTTAATTTAGGAAAGAACTCAGTGTTTGATCAAATTAAGTGGCCTGATGGGAAGGGGAGTCATGTGATGGTCACAGAGCGGTACCTTGACGCGAATTTAACTGTGTCATGTCCCACAGTCCTTCAGAAGCAAGCGCCATGGTGGAGGCTACTCCCTGGCCTCTAGCCACGCTTTTAGCGGATTGCTAGGCATCCAGAACACTCCTAACATGCCCAAAACATTGCATGAGAGATCACCTGAGCCTCTGCTCTGTCTACCCTGCTGCCAGGAGTTCCCCAGATCCCACCGATGATGGAAGGCTGAGAGGCCATGTTGGGAACTTAGGCCGAGTTCAGTTCAGCTGCTCAGTGCCAGGAATTCTTGAACCAATAAGGTGCTGGAGGCCTGGGCTAAATGGAGCCCCATTCGTCATTGCTGTCAGACTCTGCCAGTGTTTAAAAGGTGCCGCAGGGCAGGGTCAGTCATGCACAGAATTAAAAGATCGCAGGCTCCGCTGGTCCAGCCAGAAGCCAGCCCTAAGCTGAGCGGCGTCAGGCCAGGGGTAGAAAATACGCCGACTCTGAGTTCCGTGCTGCCCGCGAGCGCCACTCTCGCAGGCGGCCCTGGGGATGCTGAAGCCTTGTGTTCAGAGTCAATTCTGCCCACACCCCCAGCCCTCCTTCGAATTGAAGGCTTTGGCGGAGCGTGTGTCACTGAAACCCTCCAAAGAAAGCGACACGTCCGTTTCTCTGTGGGACGATGAAGATGGCGTCTGCTCAGTAACCCTTAGGCGGCCAGGGCTTGACCTGCCTGCAGATAACCTGCGGCTTGTTTCTGATTCTTGGTGGGCTTGCTCCCTTTCCTCACTGTCCATGTACCTGCTGAGTCCAACGCTGAGACAGCCTCGCCGCTGACAGCTGGGTGAAGTCTACTTTTTGAAATCAGCCAAAGGAAGACATGTATTTCCAAAATGGCCACCTTGATACTAACATTGATTGAATACTTATTATGGGGCAGAGTCACTATTTTAAATTGAATGTTCGGAGAAACCTCACGGTGGCAAGAAGGGTTGTTATTGCTGTTTGACTAACATGTAGAGTGAGGCTCAGAAGCAGTGAGCTAACGTGTCCAGGTCTCCAGGACGGTGAGCACGGAGCCAGGGCTCTGACGCTGGGCACGGTGGCCGGCACTGACCCTGCTCTGACACGGTCACACACCACTCCATCGGTCCCCACGTGAGCACGTGTCATGAGGTGATAAGACTGGATGGTGATGCCAGCTGCAACCAGGAGGGGTTTACGGTGCTTGGCTCCTCATGGTGGGAATTCGGTGCCAAGTATTGGAGTAGATATCTTCACATACGCAGAAGGCTTTCCAGGACAACACTGTCTGTTTGGCATTTGCACCGAAGTCAGAACCCAGAAAGGAAACTGCAGGGAGGCGTCTGAGTGGCGTGGCCCCCAAATGAGCAGCTTGTCTCAGCAGGTAGTAACTCCCCCATCACCAGAACCATTCAGACATAGACTAGGTTTTGTTTTTTTCAGAATCCTGAGTTGCTGGGTTGATTACAATGCATTGTAGAGAATCATTATCCAACATACTCTTATACTCTGAAATTTCGGGAAAGTACAAACCATGATTTTCTGTGGACAAATATTTGGGAAATGCCTCCTTTGTCAACTCATAATCTATACTAGAACATTGAAGGCCTAAGAACTTATTCAGGAAAACAAAATAAAAGCAAAAAAAAAAATCCACAAGCTGTTTATTTAACCCTGAGTTTCCCCAGATTTTACATTTATTTTATGGTTTTTAAATGCCACAAAACCTCTTTTCTGGGGCACCAATTAAGAGTCCGTAGAACATGGTTTATGAATTCTGGTCTAAACCTGCCAAAAACCACACTGCGGGCGAGACCTCCCGTGCGAGTTGGTGCCGCTGTTGGTAATGAAAAGCGAGAGCATCTTTGGCCTCCTTTGTGGACCTTCGAGAAACCAGCCTGTTTGCGTGGCACTGAGGTGGATGGAGAGAGTCGCTTCAGATGTTTTTCACCCTCTTCTATTCTCGGAAGCCACCCATGCCGATGACACTCAGCTCCCTCCTGCCCGTGTGTGCGGATGCAGAGCCTGTGTGTGGACTCGGAGCTGAATTTCTTCTGTCATAGCAGGTCCTCTCTTCCTGGGCAAGTGTCCACTTACTGGAAAACAGGTGTTCCCTGAACTTCACGGACACTGCAAATCTGCTGGAGACTTGGAGAGACACTCTTCACCCTGTTTTTAAAAGAAAGAATTTTTCTTGTTTTTTTTTAAACGAATGGTCTTTTGCATCGTTCTGCTTGGCAGTTAACTTCATGACCTGGAGCGAACTCCCGGTGTTATGTAACTCAGTGTCTTCGTTTCCCTACTCATGTAACCACGTTGCGCAGAAAATGATGCGCCCCACGTCAGTGGTGATGTGAGCAGACAGGTTCTTTCATGCACATTCACATTGGTGATTTCATGGATGAATCTTGAGAGTTTGGGCAGATAAGTGTGTTTTCTAACAGGAAGGTTTTTCAAAACCAGCATTATATGCAAAATTTATATATTATCAATTATGAAACCCCCAGACTGTTTACTATTTACACTGTGAATTCGAATCCATCTGAAGGAGAATTTTTAAAAGCACCTGAAGAACTAGAGTGGGAAAGGGAAAGAGGGGGGTATAACTGCATTCGTTATCAGAAGCAGTGGCTCTCTAGGTGTCGTTCCGGTTTGAATTATAATTTTTATTTTTGTTACATGGAGATTTGAACACATTTATCCTCCACTGTCCATTCCAATTTTAAAAACGGAGCCTCAGCATCTTCCTTCCAAAGTTAATGCATGAGCCCTACAGGAAACATGCTGCTGTGGTATTGTCTGTTTTTTGCTGGAGCTGCACCACCGGCCGACCGGATGAGCACAGCGGCTGCCCCAGGGCGGGATTGTAATCAACTCTGATGTTCCCGATTCAGTATGAGCCACAGGACATGATGCTTGGGGACAGCCGGCCTGGGGCGAACCCTACACGTATGGGACCCGTGGTATTTCATTCATGGGGTAAAATATAACTCTTCAACACACACCAAATTGATGCGCCACAGGTCCAGTTCGATTACCTGCCTTCACCAGACGTAGGATGTTTGTATAGACGCTGCTCCAGTTATATGTGAACTCGCCCGTTGGCACAGTCTACCTGGTTAGGCAGTGTTAGTAAAATGCTCGTCTGTGGCCAAAATTGGCTCTAGTGTGATTGCTGGGTTTTGATACGTGGTTCCAGTCTTCTGGGATCACCCACAGATCTCTTTAGCCACTGTTCTCAGTGTCTGTTTCATTAGAAATTTTTTGAATAGATAATAACTTAGAGGTCTGTAGTCTTTCTTATCTGAAACTCTTGGGGTCTGAGGTGTTTTAGAATTTCACATTTTAGAGAGGGGGCGTGCTCCCTCTGCTGAATGTCACGTGACATTCCCGAAGGACTTTGGGTGGCACCTACACATGCTGACGTTTCCACAGCGAAACACAAGAATAGTCACTGAAACGGGATAAAGATCTGACTTGAGCTCCATTTTAGCTCAAGTCAGGTTTTGCTGACAGTGGGTTTGGTTTTCAGAGCTTTTGGGTCTGAGGATTGCAGATAAGGGCTGATGGACTTGTGCTATAAAGACGATAGCTGGCCTTACTGACCTCACTACGAGCCACACACTGTGCTATCTTACCTCATTGAATCTTTGCAGCTCTTTGAGAAGATGTTATTCATTGGTTTTTGCAGATGAAGAACAGCTTCAGAGACGCTGAGTGATTTGCCTAAGGGTGCATACACCTAGGATGGAAGCTGCAGAGTCACATTTTAACTAAGTTGAGTAAGACACCACAGCTGGCGTGGGCAGGCTTTGCAGCTTCCGGTCCCACCAGTACGTGCCATTGAATGGGACCTGCTGGCCACAGACTCTGGTTTACAGCAGCACAAAGGGACTTTACTGGAAAGGCATCAGGTGCCAGAGCACCAGGTCCAGGGGGTAAGTGGGGGAGGGCGTGGGTCTCAGCAGCAGCCACTCTCCAGGGCATTACCTAGAATAAGTGTACTTCAAACATGCAGTCCTTCTGCCACTCTATTCAGATTCAGATCGCAGGTGTGGGGAGAGAGTGAATACTTGTGCACACCTGCCCTTAGCAGGTAGAGCAGATCTGGGGTACCCAGCACGGGAGGGACAGTGCCCCTGAAGGAAAATTGATGGCCGGTAGCAAAAGGAGGTGTGACTAATGTGAGTAGCAGACCGCCCTGAAATGTCCACGCTATGGATGACAAATTGAGTGCAGATGAAATTAACATTTGGATGAAAACTTTTTTTACCTTTTTAATTGTGATCCATTTTACCTTTGAGACCTTAGAGTCTGAAAACTTGCATCCTTATTCCAGTTCGGACAATTTCTAGGTTCTTGGCTTTCAGACCAAGGATCAAAGAGTTGGTTTGTTATTTGTAATTTGTAATCTCAGAGAAACAAGATGTGTCTCCATTGACCCAGTAGGTTTGTGATAGATAAGGTGGCCCAAAGCGCCTCTGACCCTCCACCCTGGTGGCCATCTCCCACCGGAAGCTGGGCTGGCCCCGTGCAGTCGGGCGGTGTAGAGATGCTGTGTGACCTCTGTGACTAAGCCACTGGGGGAAGCTGTTGCCATGTTAGAAGTCTGAGCAATACGAGGTCAGACAATTTTGTGAACTCATCCTAGAAAAGTGCTACACACCTCATTGTTGAATATCACTAGGGTCACCTCTGAAGTCCTCCCCTTGGGAAGCTGTGCACCAACACTAGCACCTAGTCCACCCTTCAAAGTAATTTTGGAACTCTTTCTGGAATGGCCATCAGAGCTGTCATCGTATTACCCTTGATGTCCTAAATGTCATCCAAATGTCTTCCTTTCAGGATTTCCTTTATCTTCAGGTAAAGAAAGAAGCCATTGGGGGCCAGATCCGGTGAGTAGGGAGGGCGTTCCAATACAGTGATTTGTTTACTGGCTAAAAACTGCCTCACAGACAGTGCCGTGTGAGCTGGTGCATTGTCGTGATGCAAGAGCTGTGAATTTTTGGTGACAAGTTCAGGTTGTCTAACTTTTTCACGCAGCCTTTTCAGCACTTCCAAATAGTAAACTTGGTGAACTGTTTGTCCTGTTGGTACAAATTCATAACGAATGATCCCTCTGATATCAAAAAAGGTTAGCGACATCGTTGCAACAAGTTCGCAAACTTAATTGTCAGACCTGATATGCTCTGAGGAGGCGCCAGCTGGCCCATGGAGAGGGCGACCCCCGGCCAGCCAGCTGCTGCGCCAGCTCTCCCAGTCAGCGTGCCTTTGTGACAATGACCCTGTTCACCCTCTCAGCAAAGCCATTCGGTATTTCAGCTGGAAGGGCCATCTGACGACCGGGCGCGAGGAGGGCCAGGCACCCAGCTGAGGTAGAGCGATTGCAGAGACACCAGAGACGGTAGCCCACGGGAGGAATTCGGGAAGTGGCTTGGTGGTTGCTGTCCAGCAGTCAGATCCCCAAACAGCCTTGTTGTGAAGAAGGGAAATAATGTGTTAAATCCCTCTTGTGAAGGTGAGCAGCTGTTTTATTATTGTTGTTTTGACAGCCCCGCAGTCAGGCCTTTCTCTCTAATGTCCTCCGAGGCATCATTATAACCTGCCGTTGTGATGAGGGCGGTGATGGTTCTGTGCTCGCCGGTCACGGGTGGAGAGGGTTTGTGGTTGGCCGGCAGCCACGATAGTCATCCTGTCCCCTTACGGCAGGAGTTTTAAAAATTCTGCCTTTTCAACACGTATTTATTTTTTCATAATGAATGGGATTTTCTACACTAACGGATCTTTATTGTTATGACATACTTGGAACTTTTGATGGGTCCTCCTTCTGGATGGCAGGGTTGGTTTCTCAGCTTTCATCGCCTCTTCCTCTGCCTGGCCACTCGGGAGGTGAGATGTGGCGGATTTTGGAAAAGCGGCGGCACAAGTGGACAGTGGCCGGCCCAGGAGCTTCCCGACAACCGGAGCACACTGCCAGAGGGATTGTCAGAGAGACATTGGTTCTTGGTTGTGGCGCAAGCAGGCGGCTGGTCAAACAGGAAGACGAAGAATCAGTAAGAGGGACTCGGGCAGGAGCGGTGGGGTGACCCTGGCGCACGCAGCGATCGGGCGGGCTGGATGGAGGAGCCTGCGAGGCTGGTGGGGCCATCTCCACCCAGTGGGTCACTCCCCCGCCTGTGATTAAGTCTAGCTTTATTTTTATTTTCTTCTCTTGAGAAAAAAAGGGCCAAGGGCTGGCTGGATTGTCTCCTTTATATTCCAGTTGTCTGAAATCAAAGGGCATTTTCTGTGAAGTCAGCTTCCCTTGTAATTCTTCAGATTTCCTAAGTGACATTGTCTCATGAAATGTAGAGCCTCTGTCTACTTTATTACCTGCTCACAGAGAGGAGAAGTTAACGAAGTTTTGCAAAGTGTAATGAGGAAGAACACATCACACATTCCAATGTTGATCTATCCCTGAAAGAGAATAACTCAACGTTTCTCAGGGTTTTAAAAAAGTCTCTGATTCCTGTATTTTTCCTAGGTTTACATAGATGTTACTTGAAGGGAAATTTCATGTAGTTATGTTATCCTTATTATTTGCTGACTTTCTGTGGAGTTTAGATGGACAAATGAACGCCCTTGAGGATGAGAAATTTATATTGTAATGAAGCCACGTAAATATATGTGTACTGCAGGTTTGAATTGTTGTTAAGAAACTTTAGGAAATTACTTGTGTGACTGAGTTCATGAATTATTCAATTTAGGGTTCCTTTCCTTTTAAAATTTATCACTGGCTATGTCCTTTAACAATCTTGATTTATTAAAAGTCACTTTCCAGAATTAGATTTAAAGCCTTATTGTTTTCCTATGAAAATTGAGTATGTGTCGTAGAAAGCCTGTATTTCATTTCTTGGATTTCGCCTACCCCTCTGTTATGAGAGCAGGTTCTTTGAGAGCTGATGGGCTTAGGAACATTTGGCCTCATCTGGAGAGCTAGCCCACGGGGTAAACAGCCGTGCCATGCGCTCTCTTCCCTTATGGGAAAGCCCATCCTGGCTTCCATGAGGAGGCAGGTTACTTGCCAGACAGAACTTTACGGTAAATTAATATTCTGAGATTACCGTCACCGAGAGGAAGCATCAGGAAAAGACTGGGGTAACTAGCATGCGTGCTTTGCTGCCTCCCCAGGGCTAGTAAGAGGGCGAGGGTGTGGGCAGAGCCTTTGTTGAGGGGCAGGGGGGAGGCTTGTCAATGCGGACGGAGGGGCCGTGTGGGAACCATGTGACTTAACACACGGTATGTTGCCTTCGTGAGTGAACCTCTAATGGCCTGATCTGTGTCCAGATGGGTTGTTCAGAACGAATAAGGTTGTCATAAGTGTGGACAATGGTTCCTGACTTCTTGGAACTTAACATCTGAAGGGAGAGAAGCGGCCGTGAGACACCGTAACCCGTCGGAGCTCCTGATGAGCACTAAGTTTCCTCTGCAGGTACCCTTTCCCCACAGTTGGGCTAAGAGGTGTTGGCTTCATTCCTGGTGCCTGGCTGGGTTGGTAACATAGGTATAGGGTGTTGGAAGCATTTTCCCATCGGTCTCATTCAGGTACGGAGCCAGGACCACAGGTGATCTATGCAGACACGTTGGTATTTGTTGTAAGACTCTTTTTCCTTTCCTCCTGCACCTGGAGGTGGAGGATGGCATCCCAGCTTCCCAGCCATCCTGAAAGGGGAGGCACTGTCTCCACCTGTATTCAAAGGAGAGCATAGATGGGCTGGCTGAGTGGCTCAGTTGGTTAAGAGCTTGCTTAAGAGTGCGAGCTCTGAGCAACAGCGGTTTGAGTCCCGGCCTGAGCCGAGCTGCCAACAGGTGGCAGGATGGCTCAGTTAAAAAAACAACAACAAAGGAGAACATAGTTGAGAGACGTGGTTCCAATGCGCTCCTGGACACGGCTGGTCTGAAGCCAGAAACAGCCCCAGAGCCAGTGATGTATGCCAGGAAATTCCTGTTTTGATTATACCAGTCTGTGATGTAGTGTTTTTCACTGATGACTGAAGAATTACCAAAAGTTACACTGAATTATTAGGAGGAACCTTATAATTAGAGAGGGAACATAGTTATAATAGCCTTCCTTTCGTGTACATTGGCATTCTGGCCAGTTTAACCCAAAGCACAGGCTTTCCCTCTTAATGCTTTATTTAAGGCATTTTTCATATTTTAGAGCGGTGTGTTTGAGAAGAGATGGGATAGTAATTTGTGGGAATGTAATTCTTAAAAAATTAAAGGGTAACATTGCTCCCTTGGTTAAAAAAAAAAAACCAAATCATAGAGTGTTCCAGATGTGTGAACAGGGCAGTGTGCTGTGGTTTTTGTAATTACAGATGCCACTCAACAGAATTGTCTGCTTTTTGCTTAGTGTACTGTAGGAATTAGTTAATTGTAACGTCTGTTCTCATCTGACAACATGAAATGAGTAAAGATAGAAATATATGGATTATCAGTTTGAAGAACTAGTTGCTTGTTACCCTGCTTCATATGATTGCTGAAATGTAAAAAACAAACCCAAAAAAAAGGTTCTTAAATAGGACATCTGTGACATAACAAATTAGAATCTGGGAGAGAGAAATATTTTCACAGTATCCAAAGCTATTGAATCAAAATAATTGTGTAGATCATACTTGAGTTCAGATATAACCCAGATAAATTCTCTAGCTGGGGCACCGATGTGTCAAAAAATAAAACTCTGGCTCTCATTTAAAATGGCTCTTTTAGACTAAGGTCATCTAGCTGTATCTGAAATGGACGTGAAATGTCAATTTTATAACGTTATAGCGGCACATTTCATATTGCTGTATTTAAGGTTATGTCAGCCTTACCCATAAAAAGCAAATGATTTAGGTTTGATTCCAAATGTCCTCAGCTCAGGTATCAGCCCAGGACGCCTTTCCCCTGCAGATGGGAGTGGGGGCGGAACTGCCCCCCCCCCAGGGGCCTGTGTCTGGAACTGGCCCTGCCCCAAGGCAGGATGTGCTCTCCAGATTCTCCCATTTTCACCGGCCTGTACATAATCATTTCAGGGGGAAGCTTGTGGAGAAATTCTTGATTGAAAATGAGTTCTGTTGCCTGCAAGTGATTCACACGCATGCATTTGACTGTGTGTTATTATATTTTATGTAACTTGGTCACGTTGGGAGGCTTTTGAACCTTCTCTGGGAAGAAGATTGAGTCTGGGGAGCTGTGCTCATCACGGCTTTACTGACGAGTGACAGAAAGACGCTGTGGATGTTTTAGGCCTGAAGGAACCCGAGAGCCAATCTCGGGTGACCCTCTGGACCGGCCACCCCACTGTGGTCTGACCATATCCCCGACCACCGTCATCTGTGGTGCATCTTCGTCTCATAGACTGGGGGTTTTGTTTTGTCTCCTTGTGTCCTTTTAAGGACTCCCAGTTTCTTTGTAACTTAGAATGAACTGTGGCCAAATTAATTAATAAAATAGTTCCGTTGGGATGTGTTTCCTCCTTTATTTGCAGATTTGACTCACAGATACCTTTACATGAGTTTTGGTTGCTGATAAGGTTTAACCAAAATTGGTCAGTTCTGGTTTTCCATAAACTGCGTGTTGCATCTATATTAGGTGTAATAATGTCTGTTCTTTTGTTTAGCCTTCACGATTTTAAAGAGGAGTGGAGACTATTCCCACTTTAGAACCTAAGGCTCAGAGCGTCACCAGTGAATGTTGTTCTGACGACCATCCTAATTGTCACCCTTCTATGCTAGCCCCCGCCAGTTTCAGGACCGTGGTATTGTTAAGTTCATGCTGCGTGCTAAACGCCGCGCCCAGTCCTTACACTCCTCTTCCCGGTCCCAAAGCCAGGCGTGGTTTTTCTCTCGGGCCGGCACGAGGGACAGGTGAGTCTGGTACACGATCGCCCGAGGGTCTGCTGTGAGCAGGTGAGAGGGACCTGCTGTCTCTGAGCTCAGGCCGTGATGAACCAGTGAGGTGCTCACTATAGGCAGCCGTGACTCAGTCTCATGGCTAACACAAGTGAATTTGTGCCTTGATACTTTGGTGACCTCTTAGGTCTTCTGAGGGTGTGTACTTGAACTGTATCAGCCAATGGTGGGAGGGGGAGTAGGGTTTTTGAGCGCCCCATTTTTTGAGTTACAGCAGCAGTTTGGACAAAGACGATAACTTAGAATTCCGTGTGCGCCAAGCCCGGTTCCTTTCTTCATCTGTTTGAGCACAGCCCACGTCAAAACCGGGGATCCTTCCAGACACAGGGGGCTCTAGCCTCCAGCCTTAAAATTGTTCTCCTGCCTCTGGGTGGATAAAATGTGAGTTCCTTTTACCTGAAGACTTTCATGTAGACAGTTCCTCGGATAATTCACTAACGAATGGCATCTGTTTGTGTCCACCTTATGCGTTTCCATGGAGATTCTAGAAGGGAAAGACAAGCACTTGCCTACGAGGGTCCTGCTGTAGGAAATTCTTCAGCCTGGGGCTGGACCCACAGGTGGAGGGGTTGAGGGCAGGGCAGTCGAGGGTGGCTGCGAGCGGCGTGTGTGGCGCTCTACCTGTGATGGGCGACCCGGCTCGGCCCATGTGGACATGGCCTGCGAGGGAGGCTCTGCACGGTGCTGTGTCCGTCCTGGCCCCAGCTCTCGTGTCAGTGCTCTTTCTTACACCTGGCGTTGGGGACCTGAGGACAAGGCGGTGCCTGGCGGGTGCGGTGTCCTCCTGTCAAGGATTTCCCCGGGGAGAGCTCTGAACACTGGAGTCACCTGTTCATGTGGGTTTATTTTATTTGTCTGAATAGGAATACATATGCAAGAAGAAGAGGAGTCACCAGAAAGCTTTTTCACTGTGACGTACACCGCGTCCCCTCCCCCAGGAAAGCACTGCTGGTTAAAACAGTTTTGGGGGGGGCGTTCCATGAGAGTAGATGTATGGGTGGAGGTTATCTCTGAGGCTCTGGACTGAGTTTTAATACGTTTCTATCTCAAGAGAGTGGTTTTTAACCTCACATTTCCTTTCTTCACTCGGAAATACAGTAGCAGGGGGCGAAGAGAGCCTGTGACCAACCACTAAAGTCTGAGTTCTCTTGTCACTTCGTCAAATTAGTTGTGGTGTCATTTTGTTTTCCCGGAAATAAATCACTGTAAACGATCCTGTATAAAGCAGCACACACATTTATCACACCGTGGAGGCGCTCAGAACCCATTTAGGGATTTTAAGGTCCAGTTGGTCTTGTTCCTGGCCTGCCAACACTGGACTTGTCACGTTCCGTCTCTCTCCGATCCCCGTGCCACTGTGAACCCTTCAGAATGGGCGACAAGGGCTTTGCACTCAGAGCCTGGGAAGTAATCTTAGGAAATACAATAGTGTGGCGAGGTGACGTGGATCTTTTCATTTTGTCCAGGTTAACAGAGTGGGAAGACTGACAGGAACGGGCCGATGAATTGGGAGGAAATCAGAAATAATGATAAAATACCCTCAAAACTTGAGCTTTGATTCATTTCCCTCACACTCATTTTTAAGAAACGTACTGAAAGCAACAATGGCTTTCTGCGTAAGTTAATCGTGCCAGTCATTAAACAGGAAATGGAGTTCAATCCTATTGTTGAGCGTTTTGTTTTGTTTTTTTAACAACCTGGCATTCCTGCCCTTTCCAGGTTCTCATTGTCCTCCTTCTAGACCTCCATGCTCAGGGTGTTATTCCCACTTTCAGTACAAGGCTGTTTGGGGATCAGAAAATGGAAGTAATTTGACGCAGGTCGTACAGCGTAGTATAGTAAGGTGGGATCAAACCCAGGGTGCTCTAAATACTATACTAGGATAATTGTTATATTTGAAAAAAGGCAGTCTTGGCATTTGTTTTTTTAAAAAAAACATTTTAAATATTTTTGAGAATTGATAACCATTTTCAGTAAGTAGTTACGTTATATAAATTTAAAAATCACCTGGAAAACAGGTAAACCTGCTACATTATTTATATGATGTTTATTTTATTTTAAAAATAAATAGTAATTTTTGTTTATATTTGAGGGGTGTCTAGGAATCTAAGACCCTACCATGCATTAATATTATTAATTTTGTTTACTGTGATTTGGGAGAATAATAGACTGTTACATTAATTCAGGCATCATATGCAAAACTGAGGGTAACTGCTGTTAGAATTTCAGAGAAGAGGCGCGTTTATTCCCAAGTGGAAGCTGAGTCGTCTGTCTCTAGGTCGTGTGTGAGGAGCCCCTGTACGTAGTGCCACAGCTTTGCAACTTGTTTTGCTGAGACGCCAAAGAAATACTGTCCCTTTAAATACACACATAGAGATGCACATGCATGAAACTGAATGTCATGAAATAGCGGTTACCCTCATCATAGGCAGTGCTCAATGATATTTTGTATTTTACCTCATTCACTGCTACTGGTTTAAGGACCCAGCCTCCATCCAGCACTTACTGCGTGCCAGGCCCCGCCCCTCCTTCCCCTCTTCCTTCCTTCCTTCCTTCCTTCCTTCCTTCCTTCCTTCCTTCCTTCCTTCCTTCCTTCATCTTTTTATCTCACTTCTTTCCTGTGGATGTGTGCATTTTGTTGCTCATAATATCATCTCCACACTGCAAACATATTTGAAATAAATGAACTACACAAATTCCTAGAAAAATATAATCTGCCAATTTTTTTGTTTTCTTTCCAGCTTTATTGAGATAACATATAACATATAACATTTTACACTTATAATTACAAAATGATCGCCACCATAGCTTAGCTAACACCTCTATCATGTCATATAATCACCATTTCCATTTTGGTGATGAGAACATTTAAGATCTACTCTTAGCAACCTTATAGAGTATTGTTCGCACAATCCCAGTGCTGCATGTTAGATCCCCAGAACGTACTCATCTTATACCTGGAAGTTTATCCTCTTTGACCTACATCCCCCATTGCCCCAGCCCCTCCCCAACCCTTCCCTGGGAACCTCCATTCTACTCTCTGTTTCTCTGAGTTTATCTTTTTTCAGTTTCATGTATAAGTGAGACCATACAGTATTTGCTTTCCTCTGTCTGACTTATTTCACTTCTCATAATGCCTAGGGCCTTCTTTCTTCCTATCTCAAGGCATGTAAGGCCCATCTCAGGTTGGAAAGATTTCATGGTTCTCATACAGCTGTTTGGGGGTGAGATTTTCTCACCGGAGGTAATTCAGAAAAATAGCAGCTGGACTAATTGCAATTCTGCAACTTTGGCTTTAAACATACACCGTTTCTTGGGCTATGCTAGCCGGGTGAAATTATCCAGTTTGTATAAATCTTTTGAGGCTTGATAAATGCACTTAATATTTATCAGATGACAGAGAAATTAAATGACTTGGTGAATATTAACTAGTCTGTCTTTCTATAAAACTAGATGCCTGGGGACAGTTCCAATGTGTGGTGTTTACTTTGTATTACAATGTGTTAATAACATGTGGCTTAGCGAAGCACAGCCAAGGACCAATGTAGTTTTCTGTGAAATGGATGTTTAATACTTTCTAACAGCCGATTACCTTCGTATGCCAATTAGACATCATGCCCCCTTCCTCCGGTGAGTTTGTCTTGTGTCTATTCAGTGACTCTATTCTCTCATCGTAGTCTCAAATGCTACGCTATTGTAGATTTCCTTTCATTGTATGGAGTTCGGTATATTTTATTGACCCTGCTCTCATCGGAGAGGCTCATTTTTGCAATTTATAGCAAACCAGATGGGTTTCACATTGTGTGCTGCTTTGGGGTCAACTAGTAGGCTATTGCGTCCTTTTATACACGTTCTGTCTGCTGTGTGGGGGCCTTCAGGTCGGGTCGAGTGACGGAGCAGCGCCGGGAGTACTGTTGTCAGAGCCCCAGGGCGGTAGGAGAGGTTTCATTTGGCTCTGAGCGGACTGCAGCCTTCATAGACTGCTTCCATGCCGAGTGGAGCGCTTCCTGAGGGCAAGTTCAATGGCAGCTGCTAGTCTGTGGAGGGACACGCTGCCAAGGGTGTCACTTGACCAGAACTTAGCGAATTGAGATTACTGCACATCCAGAGGCCCCCGGCTCACAGGTATGGCTGTTCCCGGAAAGTCCCTTCAGGTTACAGGCTGAGGATGGTGACCTGCTTAGGCAGAAAGTCCCACTGCCCCACACACACCGTAGGAAATGGGGCTTGGGGTTCTGTGACCTTATCTGCTGTCTTCAAACAGCTCACTCTGCAGGTGCTGCTCTGGGTCCTGTATGTGTTTTATAGACACAAACGCAATTCAGCTCATGTTTTTAGAACAGTAGCACTGACATGTACGTAAGTTAGTGAAGGGAGTTTTGCCAGGAATGCACAATTACTTTAGTGTGTAACGAGATGGCAAACGCCGGCTGCCTTACAGGTCCCAGAGCTGACACGTGTGTTTTCACTTTGTCACGCTGATGCCATCATTGGGGGTCTGGCCTGCGCTAGTCCAGCACCTGCCGAGGATTCAGCAAAGGTCTCAGCAAAGCTTCCTGGCTCAGTGCCTAGTGAGCAGGGAATGGAGTACAGATAGCCTTTCATTTATTTTTAACGTTTACAGTAGGTGGGCATACGTGGGATTACAATAAGGAAAATAGTGTTTAGGTTGCCTATTGGGTTGTCGAAAAAGTCATGACGCATTTTTGCAATGAAAAACATAGAAAAAATACATCATGACTTTTCCGACAGCCCAATACATACCTGTATAAGTTGGTATCTACACCTTCTGAGGACTTTACTCACTTATTGTAAGCACTCCATAAACAGCGTTACTCTGGAAGCATTTACCAGAGAGGTTAACACGTACACTCGAGCAAAACGCTCTGGGTTTTAGCTCAGTGACTTCACACAAGTGGCTTAAACTGTGCCTCTGTTTCCTCACCTCCAAACTGGAGTAGAAGTATTTACCTCATACGGTACTTTTGGGAAGTAAAGGGGCCCAGTGCATTGAAAGCACTTATAACTGTTTTTAATAAGCAAAAAATAATAATAAAAATGGCAGCTAAATATTAGTTGTTATTTATAATGTATTCTAAAACTAATTCTTAATGTAACTATCCTTCTTAATATTCTTGGAGAATTAGTACTGCCTCATTCCCTCGCCGTTCCTGAGACTCTGACATTGCAAGTAGCTCCACCCAGGTGTAGGGCCGATTTTCTTTTCTGGGTTTTCTCCCTTGTTGGAGCCTTGTATTTCCACGGGGTGGCCTGGCTACCTGTCTACACATCCTCCCCTGGGCTTAAGTAGCAGCTACTTCAAAGGTGTCTCTGCTCACACTTAATCATGTGAAGCATCCAGTAATGTGCCTGCTCGTTTGATGCATGTTTTCCATTGAGGGAGGCAGTTAACCTAAAATGAGCACCCGAAGCTCATTTTCTTGGGTTTCCCTTAAAGTAGTTCTTAAGCATCTCTGTGCTAGAAATGTAGGGGATGTCTACAGGTTTTCGGGGTGACTGAACCTGGGAACACTGTAACCACACGCCTCAGGTTGCTGCTGTTGAATTCCCTAAAGCTTGTACTCCCTTCAATGCTGTGACCGTTTTTCTTGCCCGTTATGGGGACAGATGTGTTCTTCCTCCTCCTGGAGGGAGGGTCTCACTTATCAAGCACAGATTTTTGGAGGTTTTCCTGGCTCACGAGGCACTGCTCCAGGGTGTGCAGGAGACGATGACGAAGATCAACCACGTTTGGTCCTAAGGAGCTTTCACCCTCGCAGGAGAGACTCAACCATAGCCAAGCAAATATAGGCGTCTTGGGAGCTGGGCAAGTAGGGTGAAGACATTGGAGCAGGAAACGGGGGCGGAGACAAGAAGGGGTGTGCTGTAGACGAGGTGACCGGGAGCCCTCTGTGAGGACTTGGGAGCCGGGTAGAGACTTGAATGGGGGTGGAAACTGTCCAGGCAAAGAAGGTTCCAGAGAGAAGCAACGCAAGTGTCAGGGCTCCGAGGCAGAGGGGAGCCTGGTCTGGGAGGGAAGGGGACTGGATGACTGAGTTCGCGTTTGTAGCCTCTGGGTTCCCGGTGCTCTCCCGGAGGTGTGCGGTATACACCAGTGAACAAACTCAACGATTTCTTTTCAGTATGCTGCTTATCTTGTAAGTCTGGGGGCTTGGATGGCGTTGGGAGAGCAGACAATAAAGGAGCTGATTATGTAGACTATTAGCCAATCAGTAATGTGGAAAAATAATGTGGGGGGCGTGGTTAGGAGCGTGAGGGTGGGTGGGCTCCAATTTAAACTCGTGAAGCCAAGGTAGGTTTCATAGAGCAGGTAGCATTTAAGGAAAACAGTGAGTGAGCTGGGAAGTCCGCCATGCAGGTACCTGGGGGAAGAGACTGCCAGGCTTGGGAAGAGCTAGTGCCAAGCTATAGGTGGCACTAACCCGGCCTGTGCAGAAAGTCTCAGGGACGCCCTGTGACCAGAGCAGAGAGAGGGAGGACTGGGAGATGGGTTTGGAGAGGTGACAGCATGCGGGTTCTTGTCACCCCCTGCCAGGACTTCATTTGGACTCTGGGTGAAGTGAGTGCCATCTGGGGGATAAGTTAAGGGGCATGGACTGTGTGGGCTGGAAGCAGGGACTTCTTAGCGGAGTACTGGGGCCGCTAGCAGCCACACCCTGGTGGCTCCTACATGGCGGGTGGGAGAGGCGGTGAGACTGTATTTTTAGGCGTCTGGCAGTGGAATAAGAGAGAGAAGAGCCCAGGATGACTGCGTGGTTGGTCTAGAAGAAGTAGAAGGTGGCGATGGCGCCACGACAGCTGCTGCGGGTTCGGGCAGCACGAGCTTTTGAGATGTAAAGTGGGAGGCATCTGTTACATGCGGGGTCACTGTTCCTCATCTCCTGGACCCAGTGTGTCCCCTCCTGATGGGCCTGGCAGTGTGAGTGGTCACAAGAGGTGAGACGCTCCGGGGACTGAAACGTGCTCAGCCTCCTGTGCGTTTGTCTTCTCAGAAGAACAGCTGATGGCTGGCGTCCTCTGACATGGTCCCCAGTGGGTGCCAGTGAGCAGAGCTGCCCCAGTGAAATGCAACGGCTTCCGGCTGGAAGCAGGGCTTCCCCTGAGCCCACCTTAGGTCATCAGACCCTCCCGGACCCACAGGTCCATGACAGGGCTGCTGCGACAAGTCACCGAGTTGGGGGCGATCAGGAGTTTTATGCAGAAGTAACTCAGCCAAGAGCACCTGAGCAGTGAAGGAGAAGGACTTGGGTATGAGAGTCGCTCACGTTCAGAGGTCCAGCCAGAGCTAAAACTGTAGGCATTATTGGCATGTGGGTGGCATTTATAATAAAACTGCGAGGTGAAATGAGTCACCACGCAGGGAGTGTCCTGGAGAAGGTGACCAAGGGCTGCATCGCTGCATCTTCACCGGTTTCTAGAAGAGGGCGACCAGCAGAGAACTCTGAAGGGGGCGCCCAGTGAGGAAGCAGGAAAGCAGATTTGCCCGGAAGGTAAGTGGGCAGAAAGCATGACGGAGGAGGAGGAAGCCGTCACTGGAGGCCACCGCGGAGAATTGCTGGTTGGAGGTGGGATTTGGTAGCCTGCGGACCTGTCGGCCTGGATCAAAGCAGGCTCACAGGCCTGGCGGAGGTGCAAGCTCATTAGCGTGGGTTTAAACATGATGGAGGAGGAGAGTAAATGGCCACAGTGAACGAAACAACTTTTTGAGGAGTGTTGTGGGAAGGGCTCAGACTGGGATTGGCAGCGGCCATCACAGAGGGAACGGGGCACCTGGGCAGAGGTGCGGGCTTTTGTTCTGAGTGAGCTGAGAGGTCCTGGAGCTGTTCCAGCAGTGACCTGTCTGTCTTCTACCTGCTGCTCTGGCTACTGTGTGCAGAAGGGTTGGAGGGAAAGTGGGGAGAGAGGTTAAGAGGCTATGTCCATTTCCGGGGTCAGAGATGCTGTTGGCATCGCTGGCATTGGAGGTCAGGAGACGTGGAAAAGTGAAGATGTTTTACAAAGTGGTGATGCTGTTAGAAAGGGGTAGTGGGGGGACTTCAGCTTAAAGAGCTAGAAAAGGTTTTGAGATTGAGAGAAAATCACAAGTGCACATGAGAATTATTTTTTATCATTTATTTCCAGCCGCACCTTATGCGAATAATGCCTATTTGAGGCCATGTGATATCATGTTGGTCAATTTATTAAGATTTACATTCTGCCATTTTTAAAATGTTAGTTTCTGTTGTCTGTGGAAAAATGGATAAGATCGTTTCTTTTGCCTTCAAATTCCATTCCACTCGAATCATTCTAGCAACACTGCCCCGTTTTGTGCAAGTGACATTACAGACAGTTTCTGGTATGTTGTCCTTGTCTGAGTTTGTGGGCAAAATAACTTTTTTTTTTTATTACTGGAAGAAGTTCCATGATCTTTACTTGGGATAAGGCTGAAGCCAAACAAAGCTGACCTCGCTTCCTTAGACCTTGGGTTTATATGTACAACGGAAATGCAGAATAAAGTATTTTCCAAGGGTGCTTTCAGTAGAGACTCAAATGAGTATCTGTGATCTGTGTTACTCTTATACCACGTGCAGGGGTTCCCATGGGAACCACCCCCAATTCGTGGGAAGAGTGAAATTTAACAAAAAGTACAGAAAAGCCATTTAATCATTCTCTGTGTGATCCATGAAAGAACCCAAGAAACACGGAGGAAATGAAATCACTAGCATCTCTCTCGCAGCAGGGGACTGCTCAGAGGAAAATGTCCCGCTCGTCTAAACAAATGTGATAGATGGAAAACGCCAGCGTCCTGGGCCTCACAGCTCTGCAGCCTCCCCGTCATCCGTCTCTTTCTTGGTCCAAATACCGTTTCAGAATCTGTGTGTTTCGGTGTCTTAGACTTCGGCTTCTTGCCAGTCATTTTTATTTACCTGTTTCTCCTCTGAAAGAGCTGCCTCCGGAAAAAGCAGGGGATGGTAACACAGTGAGCCTGGTACGTAATCTCCTCCCTGTTCAGAGAGCTAATCTGAAGCCAGAGTTCCCCGTCTCCCTCTAACCTGACGCTTGCCTGCCTCATCTGTCCATCCCTGCACAGACGTGGGGAGTCATCTCAGGCGCCAGACCATCCCCTGCTGAGCGCGGGGACCGTGTGTCTGTCACGGGGACTTGGGGCACCTGGTGCCACAGGACATGCAAAGACAGATTGTACCTGGGAGGGAGCTTTGTGACAGCAGAGACATTGGGGTCCCCTACTTGTGCTAAGAACAGAGGACACCTCCACAATGTTATTAGAAGACTCAGCTCTCTTTTTCTTGACTTGACTGAAAATCAGTTTTGAGTGGACTGTTTCTGCCGGGTTGCGATGGACACTGAGTCCTAAACACGGTGATCCAGAGGGTCTTGGGGACCCCGTGGCCTGCGGTCCGCTTGATGTGCACCCGGCTCCCTGGCCAGGTGCTGGTCCTCGCTTTCCCCTTGTCTGCTGTGAAGCCACACTGGCCTTTGATGTGCTCCCTGAGACACACCTCGCTCTCTCTGCCCCCAGGCCTTGCACGCGTGGTGCACTGCTCTGCACGTCCCACCCGCTCTTACCGTGTCAGAGCACACGCTGTTTCCTCCAACGCGCCTCCTTGGCCCTCCGGCCTATGTTCGTTTCCCTGCGTTGCTTCCTCACGGTACCTTTGCTTTTCCATGAAAACATTTACCGTGCTCCACAGTTCCATTTTGTAAACGACGTCCTCCAAGGGGGGTGTTTCGCTGGGTTTGCCTCTTTCCCAGTGACAGAGAGCCAGAGTCCCTCCCCTTAGAAGCGCAGTCCCCCTCGGCTGCCTCAGAAGGGGCACCTGGGGCCTAAAGGCAGCAGTGCTGGGGGCCTCTGAGGGAACACAGATGGGATTTCGGGGAGATGGTAGAGGCCACATCCACACCTGCCCAGTGCTTCCAGGACCAGCTGGGGACTTGGGAGGTGGCTGTTGGTAGAAATTTAAAAATCTGAGCCACGAGAATCTTGGAAGCCCAAGAACTGGGCATCTTGGATGAGCTTAGCGTTAAGGAAGTGAAACTGTTCTCGTGGGCCACGCGGGGCCTGAGCCGGGGCCTGAGCCGGGGTCCCTACGAGCAGGAGCCTGGACAGCAGGGCTGCACTTCCTTAAACAGCAGCAGCGTGTGGCAGCAGCCAGCAGGGGCAGTGGTCAGTTCTGTGCTCCCTGGGGCTTCTGCCGTGAAGCATGTGGGACGTGAGAGTAGGCTGGGGAACGACACATGACCGCACGTGAACACTGCTGTGCGGAAGCATTCATTTCCACTCGTTTGTGAGTCACTGCAGACCCTCCGTGACTGTCTGTTTTAGAAAATGAGGGGATGGGGCCCGAGAGAAGCCAGGTAACCCATCACAGGAACACAGCAAGACGGGGTGAGTTAGGGCCGGACAGAATCCGGTGGCTCCGGATTTGGTGGCTCTGCGCTGGAACGAGGAAGGCTGGGCACATCCGGTGATATGTATGAAGCGGTCACAATCCGTCCCCAACTTAGGAGAGTCGTAACAATTATCAGTTGCCGTAGTGATCCCTGGCTATTTGGGAATCGGTAAGTCTGTAGGGTGCTGTTTTTATGTCTGTCGGCCCTCGTGGGGTCACCTTAATGTCTCGTCTGTGTCCGTACCCCTTCTTTCCAGCTTTCCTGATAACGTCCCTTCTCTTTCGGCTTGTGTCCTTGCGATGCTTTTCTGTTATGACTTCCCCAGGTAGATTCCTAAAGAGAAGTTCTGCTTTCTCATCTGAAATGACTCTCTTACACATGCAAACACGGGGGGAAGACTTTTAAAGTGAAGTAAGCGGAGTGAGCACATGTTACTCTACTACAGTGGATTACGTAGGGCTGGTGGGGAATGGAGGTGAGAATGGGCTGATGGATGAGTGAATGGCTCCTTAGAGGGAGGCAGCTTTAGGACGAGACTATGGGGAGAAGAGATACATTCAGGGGAGGCGGGGGGCAGGGTGGGTGAGATGGGGCAGGACCAAGGCACGTGTGTCTGCTGGGAGGGGAGCGTGGCTGAGCTCAGTGGGGTCAGGCAGCTTGGGGAAGGGGGTCCTGGAGCCAGTGGCCCCTGAGGGTTCTAAAGGGCTGGTCCATGCAGGCCATTAGAGGGGCCTGTGCGAGATGCACTCTTCTGGGTACAGCCAACGGAAAGGGATCTCCGAAGGTTTTACCTTGGCGGCCGCCTATACGTTGTAAAAATAAGCAATGGACAATCTTCAGCGTAGTTTCTGGCTTCAGAATCTGACTGTAGCTTAGTACCTGGACGACTGGATACACTTTTAAGATCTATTTCCTCCCTTGTAAAAACGAGTTTCTGTGACGATAAATTGAAATGCCCAGTGAGATGTCCTAGGACCGCGCTGGCTTAGCAGAGGTGTCCGGCACGTGTTAGTTTCGTCCTTGAAAATATGTTTATTCCAAAAGGTGATGACTGACGTAGTTGTAGTTTTGAATGAATGGTTTCAGTTTATCGTGAATGATTTAGTTCCTGACTTAGAAACTTTTCCCTTTGGATTGTCTCAGAAATTAAGTCTTTCATAAGTGGGTGTAAAATCAATCACTGTTTTCATTCAAGAAACATGGCTGAATAAGCACAGATTTGCACAAAATCAGTCCCAGGAATCTATCAACATGAAAAAAAAAAGAAAAAGAATTCCAAATTAGGGAGGGAGATTTCATTTCTACTGAAGCTACAGTGGGGTCTCAACCCCATACCCTAAATTACAAAGACCAGTGTTTGGGTCCACTTCAGGAGAAGTTGTCAGGATGTAATGTACCTGTTCCTTAGTCTTGGCCATCCTGACTAGGTGGGTGGTGAAAACGTTTGAAGGGCCTTTTAACAATGGAGTGCTAAGTGGAGTGGAACGTTACACACCCACTTTTATGTTCCAGAAAATGCAGCTTATGACGAAAACACCGACAAACGGGAGAACTGTTTTCTTACAGTAATAATGGAAGAAGTTTAGATACATGTCCCAAAGTCTAGCTTCCTTCACTGTGTGTCCCTCAGTATTTCAATACATGTGGACTCCATGTTCCTTAACATGCCTTTGAAAAATAATAAATAGAAGCTTTTATTGAGCAGCGTCTTACAGGCACACGCGGTCGCCACAGCTGCTAAAAGAGTTACAAAGGACAAGCTGAGCTGTGACTCCCCAGAC
>NW_017731591.1:2415788-2418763 GCF_001890085.2 Hipposideros armiger
CCTTGGATCCAGTCATTTTTGCTGAGGCGGTTTCACGGGACGCAGGCCAGCATTTACCTACGTCTACCAGGGTGCGACACAATGAAGGAGGCAGGTGGCGAGCCTTATGAAGAGGGACGTGGGGCGAGGTCTGGGCGGGTCCCGAGGGCAAGAGCCTCTGTCCGGGTCTGGCTGGGGCGGGATGTACAAGGTTGTATTCGCCAACCCGGGAGCCCTCGGGGCCCTGGACTGTGGGCTTTTGTGGAGGTTTCACCAGGTGGGCGTGATCGCCGTTCACTCGTCCCCAGCCAGCCCCTCTCCTTCCCGGAGGATGGGGGCGGGGCTGAGAGTTCTGAGCTGCTCATCATGGCCGTTCTCCGTGGTGACCAGCCCCCATCCAGGAGCCCATCACTGTCGCCTCATTAGGACAAAAGACACGCCTGCCACCCAGGAAGCTCCACGGGTTTTAGGCGCTCTGTGCCAGGAACCCTGGGTGAAGATCACATAGTATTTCCTGTTCTAAATTACAGTATCACACAGAGGGAAGTGAAAAGAGGACTGTAAGTCATGAGTAGGGTAGAAGACATTCATGCTTCAAATACGCTGTCAGTTACCAGGAGCCAGTCAGCTAAGCTGTGAGCGCTGTGGCTTGTGACGTGAGTAGGGACCCAGGAAGTCTTGTCTTTGGTTATTTTGATGGGCACCGAGTTCTCCAGTGACAGAAATCAGATAAACACTTAGGTCAACTAAATTCATCACTTTTTAATAGTAAAACCTGAGGAAGTCTCTCTGGGTTTTTTTTGCTGTAAATTGATGGATTACAATGTTTGCATTGAAATTAAGCTGAAACCGCTGCCATTTGTACACTAGGTATCGATCTTGTGTCTTTTAAGCATGCCTCCAATGTTTTATTTTTTTGTTTAGATTTATTCTTTTTTAATGAGAACCTAAGCTTCAGACTAAATATAGTGTGGATGCGGATGAGGATAAAATAAAATACCACATAATGTAGTGCAGTTTTCTTCCATGCATTTTGTTCACTTCAGCATGTTGTGATTCCACTGAGTTGCCCTGGAAGTACTCACTTTTGTACGCTGCCGTGACCATGAGGTGCCTATTTGATCAAGAATTAGTAAGTTTTTTATGTTCAGAGTTTTGTTCATTATATTGAAAAATATTGGTAGTCACAATATTGCCATGGGGATATGAAAGACAGTTTGGGGAATATAATCAATAATGTTGTAAAGATTTTGTAGGGCGTCAGATGGGTACTTATCAGGGAGACCACTTTATGGACGGTGTAGATGCCTGACCACTGCGCTGTACACCTGAAGCTGAAGCTGAATAATACTGAATGTCAACTATTATTAAATATATAGTCACAGGATGTGGGGTACAGCATAGGGAATAATCTTTGGAATTGTAGCAGCTGTATACGATGTCAGAGGGGCAGTAGATTGGGGGAGGGGGTTATCACTTTCCGAGGAGTGTAAATGTCTAACTATTACATTGTTTTGTACACCTGAAACTAATAGAAAAATATTCCTTTTCACTGTTCAAAAATTTTACACATGAGCTTATGTTTGGATTTTTAAAAAATTGAAGACTATCAATGTGAAGAAATGTGGAACTCAGACCAAATGGCAGTTTACGTAGGTTTTTCTTTGAACCTTCTTTCTTTCCTACATAAGAGGTAAAACTGCCTCACAACTGGAAAACCCGCACAGGTCCCCATCCATACACCTTAAAGGGCGTCTGAGCCACTTGCTGTTCATGCGAAGAGAGCTGTGCGTTGAGCTGTTGGGACCTGTTCATGGAGCTTGTAGTGTTTGCTGGATCAAGGAGTGGGGGACACGTGCTCTCGCTGTCTGTGGCACATGGCCTGTCACAGCTCAGAACCACAGATGATTAGAGAGAGTTGAACGCTGCGTATAGGACAGGACTGGAATGATAGACTAACTGAGGTTTTCAGTCAGACACAAGAAGACTTCACACTTATTAAACAAAAGTGACCATAAGAAAAAGAGAAATTGAAATTAAAAGCAAAAAAATAAAATAAAATGGAGATTGTTAGGGGGAAAATGTACACACCTTATTAGAGATGGTAAATATCAGGAAGGATGCTACTGGGAACCAATTTAATTACCTGGACAGCTGGCAAAATGAGAATAACTGCACGTAAAGACAGTTTATAAAGGAAACAATACGTAGGTCCAGCTCAGAGCTAATAATAGGGGTTTTAGAAATAGAGACACATGTGAGGAAGGAAGAGAAATAATAGAGTACCGTTTCCCCTTACGCTGAGCTGATTCTTAAAGCTTCACATGAAAGAAACTCACCACGGGCTGGCGAAGATTAATGAAAATAAAAACATGTAGACATATCATGGGAAAAATTTTGAATACTAAGAATAAAGGGAAAATTCATACAAAAATTGACACAGAAAAAAATAGGCTACTTACAAAGAAACGGGGACGTGTAACCTAGTTTCTCATCCACAACAGAGAGTCCCAGAGGACAATGCACCATCTTCTCAGAACTCCGAGTGAAAAGGGTGGCGACCCCGATATTCTTTAACCAGACACAATGTGGTCACGAAGGACGCGAAGTATTCTATAACTTTATTGTTTTTTCTAAATGAAAATAAGAAAGAAAAGAGAGAGAGGTAACTTAATGAGGTACTATAGCCCGACTGAAAATGAGTCAGATTATACCACGGAGGAGGAGGACATAATGAAAGGATGACAGATGCTGCCCCAACGCCGCCCTGGGCTCAGTGCATTAAGGTCCCCAAAGGGGACATTAAGTGATGATTTTGTGGCCAGTGTCAGGCTGGAGTGCATGAACCTGAGGTAGCGGCCGGCGGCCTGTCACATTAGTAAATTCCCAAACCTGACACGCAGCCACGTTTGGTAATTTGTGAGTAACAAGTCCAATAAAAATATATTTAAATTGTTGATCATGTAGCCACAAAATGTTAATGTGAAAGTTTAGAT
>NW_017731591.1:2419178-2422305 GCF_001890085.2 Hipposideros armiger
AAATGTGGGGAAAGGAAACAACAGGAAAAGGTAACGAACAAACAACAGAGATAAAGTGATAGACTCTCTCCCAGTTATAACTCAGGTGGGTAAGCTACAGCTTAATTATAAAGCAGATATTCTTACATTGGGATAAAAGGTCTCACATACAGTTGACTACATGCTGTTTAAAAGAAGATGCCTTTAAAGAAAGGGGCACGAAATGACCAGGTTCTTCACAATCATGTCCACAGAACTTGGCATGATTGAACATGTTCCCAAGACGGTTGTCGCCTCATGAAATGAATGAGTGTACGAAGCTGTAGCAGAGCCCCCCACCACCATACTCCCCCCTCACCCACACACACACACACAATTCAGGGTAAATGATACCGATATCAAAGTGCACTTCAAAGTAATCAAGTATTAGATAGCATAGAGGCCTGCTTTTATTGATAAAAATTCAACCTTCTAACAAGATATAGAAGCATTAAACTTTATGCACTGAAAAACATGCAGTAAAGCATGATGAATTAGCAAGTGAAAAATGCGAGGAAAAGTTAACACAGCTGTTACCAAACGGGGAGACTTGACCGCGTCTCCGAGAATTGGACTAGTTAAAGGGATCTGAAGAAATGATGCCACGTGCTTTGCAAGTTAAAGCTCATCCGTCTTCTTTAATAACATAAGCCTCTACCTTCTCCTCTAATGGCATTCCAACTTGAAAATAGAACCAATTTGGTGACGAAAAAAGAAACCAAAGCATTGGAACAAAACGTGTCTTCGCTTGTGCACCCTTCCTGGCCAATTTTGATATGTTCTTTTAGGTTATTGTACAATACGCTATTTCCAGTGCCTCATTTGAGAATCGCGGGTTTGAATATTACAGTTCAATTAAGATTCATTTCAAAGATATAGTTTGAAAGTTTTATCCTACAAATGTGGACTATACATTCTTTAGAAAGTATTTGTGGAATGTTTATGAAAATTGATCATATGATAGCTCAAAAGGAAGTTTCAAATTTAAAATTTTAAAAATCTCGCAGGTTAATTCTCTAATTAGAGAGCAATAAACTCTAACAAGAAGCAAAAGTGAAATTACTTGGAAATTAAGAGAAAAAAGACAATCTCTGAATGGCTCTTGGGTCAAAGATAAAATGCTATCTAAATTTTAGAGCATATTAACAAAGTCAGTAAAAATGTTTAATATTCTGACATATGATCAGACTTTTTATGAACATTAATGCTTTCTTAAATATGAAAAATTGAAATTAAATATTTATTAACTCAAGAGGCTAGAAAGCAAACATTACAAATCAAAAGACATTAANATGCCCATTTCCCTGTTCAGGTCGAATAGTTAAAGAAATGCAGGTAAACGCAGAGTTGTGGTGAGTAATTCCAGGGATCGTGGAAACAAGAGCAATTAAGGCAAGAGTGGCTAAAGCTGCTTTCTCAGAAGAGCTCCTAAGTCGGATGCACAGGTGAGAGTGTGTGATTTCATCGCCGCTCCATTTTGGTACAGGAAGGATCCAGCACTATCAGTGTCATTGTCACAGAATATCGCACTGGGAAGGTTAAGTATTAGATGTTGGTAATGACCTTCTGCCTGGGCTTTTTATATCCAGTATCTTTTCTCTCTGGCCCACCAGGGAGACCAGTGACACACGTGTCCCCTTAGGACGCCTCCTGGATTGTTTTCTCCTCACACATGCGCAGTGGCCTCACCGTGTACCCCCGCCTCACGTCGGCATTCTTCAGCAGGCCTCTGCTATCTGTTCCAAGTCTACTTTTCCAGGGTTTCCTTGTATTCTTGTATTTGTTTACCTAAATTTTAACAAGCGCTATCAGAGGAACAGGAAACAGCAAGTGGGACTGTGTGTGTGTGTGTGTGTGTGTGTGTGTGTGTGTGTGTGCGCGCGCGCACATATGTATAAGTAAAGGAATATATACCCATTATATTTGCAATATAACATATAATAATATATTACAATGTATTAAGTTATTATATTATACGTATATGGATTGATTCCCATGTTTATGGAGGCTGGCCCGTCTGAAATCTTTAGGGTGGGCTGACAGGCCAGACACTCAGACAGGGGTTGATGCTGTAGTCTTGAGTCTGAAATCTGTGGGTCAGGGTGGCTGGCTGGAAACGCCGCAGGATTTCTATGTTACAGACTTGAGGCAGAATTCCGTTCTCCAGGAAACTACAGTTTTTGCTTTAAGACCTTCAACTGATTGGATGAGGCCCACCCACATTATTGTGCTGTATCACACTGTACAGTAATCTCCTTTACTTGAATTCAGCTGACCATAGATGTTAATCACAGCTGCAAAATACTTTCACAACAATATCAAGACTAATGTTTGACCAGACAGCTGGGCACCATAGCCTAGCCAAGTTCATGCATAAAATTGAACAATCATTCACACCTTCCTTTTTTTCCTATCATCTTGATTTTTTTTTTTTTTGCTCTCTGCCTTATGTGTCCTTACGTGACATTCCTGAACTAGAGTACACTTCAAGCTGGCTCATTTTCTCCCTCCTCTGCACAGACATCCCTGTCCACTTGATGAGGAAGTGGTATGCCCAGGGCCTGGGAAGCTCTCTAGCAGGATGCACCCTTCCCTAGCGCGCCTTTTGTGCTGCCTGGTATTGAGTGGGTTTGTGTGCAGCCTTTACATTCTGTGAGAGCACTGAGCTTCTCCAGGGCCAGGCCGGAAACACTGTGTCTTTGCATCGAGTCCCGGTGTAACGCATTGCTCTACACAAAGGGGCTTTTCATTTTTATTCCGTTTTGTTTTCTGAAGTACAGCGTGCTCTTCTAAGCCATTTTTAACTTAAAGAATTACAGATACATTCCAGCATACAGAGGGAGTGTATATAGCATAGTGTTTCTCAACGTGTCACAGGCATTCCGCCACAGGACACAGTCTTTACATTAAGAGACACATGCTGATTTTAGTGCTGTTTAGAAAAATGTGATTCACGTCAAATGAATGGATTTTCAGGTATGAATATTTAGGATGCGATTAAAATCGAGCCCTGTGCTAGGTTTGAATCCATTGTTAAGTAATAGAGGGTCGACATGTATATATGGCAGCACTGTGAAGTAGTATTTGGAGGAAATAGGTTTGTGAGATG
>NW_017731591.1:2424436-2428617 GCF_001890085.2 Hipposideros armiger
AAGCTCACGTATGTTGCTAAGTTACATCAACCTTTGTTATCTAACTTAATTCTCAGGTAGACCAGAAAGATAAGTTGTGTATCCTCATTTCACAGATCAGAAAAGTGAGGCTCAGAAAGTTCCAGCGTCTCAGAGTTGTCCAGCAAACAGTGAATTGGGACCCAGACTTAGCTCTCTCTGGAAACAAATTCTGTCTCGTGCTTTTCACATTAAGAAACACATATTTTGGGTCCACATGCTTATTGGTGCTCCTGGCAAGCAGATTGGGTGACCCCTGCTTCTCTAATGTTACGTAGCAAGCATGAGTGGAAGAAAGTTGCTGAGCTTTTTAAATTAAAAAAATTTTTTTTATTCTTAGGCTTACTCTTAACTTTTCTTGTCCATTGAATTAAGTTCCTCAATTCAGCTCCTTGAATTGGCCTCTCCTGAGAGCTGGCTCTGGCACACTTATCTCAAATGAAGGAGAAATGGTCTCTTGGCAGCATTGTAACGGGAAGCTTGTTGACCATCCCACGCGTCCGTAGGAAGCCTGCCTTCGGGGATGGCTCAGGGGCTGACAGTGATGCCTCCGCAGCCATCCGATTGTACTTACAGAGGAAACTTACCTTGGATTGAAGAGCCGCATGCCACCGTGATTGACAGCATCTGTAAGACAATCAAGGTCAAACCCAGAGTGAATGAGGCACAAGGCCTCGGTGTCGACAGATAACTTAGGTGTCAAATGTTGCCTCCCATCTGGTTACTGCTCACGATTAGGCTGGGCTGGGCTCACGGTGTTTCGCTTCTTATTGAGGACAGCTACATGGGACACTTGTTTGTTTATAGTTTATCTGTGAAATGTGCTTTATCTGCCTGTACAAAACAATCCTGCTTAAACGTGAACTTGAAAAACCATTGGCTCTAATGATTCCAGCATGACCTTCAAAATATCCTTTACTGGGGAGATGGCCATAACTATGTTGTAAAATATGTTCTCATCATTTTAACGTGACTTATACATTATTTGAAAAAATATATTAGGCGCCGAACATGGCCCTCATGAATTGGTGCATAATTCCTTAAACAGTAATAAGAAAACATAGTCGGCTGCCCCTGGGGCTGTTAGAAGCCTTCAAATGTTTAAAGACCATGAGCCAATCTGTCTACCAGATGTGTGGGTAGACCATAAAGAAACTCACAATCTGAGTACCAGAAGGTGATGGCATGTCACTGATAAGCCATGCATAAAGGGACAGGCGACTTGCGTGAAATTCTGAAAATTCATATTCAGTAGGAAGTGTCAAAGACCAGGAGTGAAACGCCACTGGTGGATGTTTGATTGGTTTTTGAGAAAGAAATGAGAATACAGGGAGGTGAAGTCAGTGGACCTTTGTTGTATTACACTTAGAATTGTGTTCCCAGCCTCCTGTTAGCCAGCAGTACTTCCTCCTGGAGTTTTGCTGTCTTTGTAAACGATTGTACTTTGAATACAGTGGCTGGTTGGCTTCTCAATTAATGTTAAGAAAGCCAGTGTCACCCTTCATCACTGATGGGTTTGTAACCTTCGTTCTGTTCTCAGCTACCATATCATCTTTCGAAATAGATTCTTTAAGAGCTGGTTTCGTTGATCACAGGTGAGATGAGCATGGCGGGGGTAACTAAATTNTGGGAAGTGAAGTGATAACCTATATTCTACCTGTAATAAATGAAAGACCTAAGCCGACCTCTGATTCTTGGAGGTGTTCTGAATGGCACCCCTCAAAGCCCAAGTAACCGTGTTTGCTGTTAGTGTGTTCAGAGTCACGAGGGAAACAGAGCCTGGAAAACCACAAAGGATGAGAACAGATCTTTCATATGATATGTTTACCCGAGTTCCTCGCTGCATCGTATGCATCAAGCTCTTCATGTGTTGGTATAACTATTGTCTGTGCTATTTCTGTCTGGACAAGTGGTTTTCAAACAGTGGTCCCTGGACCAGCAGCACCGGGGGACTGGTTAGAGATGCAGATTCTCAGGCTCCAGCCAGACCCTCGGAGTCAGACACCGCTGTAGCGTCTGGGTTTAACAAGCCGTCCAGGCGATTCTGCTGGGTGCCAGAGTTTGAGAACCACTGCTCTAGCACACACACGGGAAAGCTTTGTACTAAGTCACGCTTTCTAAGTGCATGTTTCCCGTTAGAGAGTGTCCAAGAATGTATTGACAATGAGTAGAAAATTGATTGCTACCAGGCCAGCCCATGACAGCCCTTGAATACTTGGCTAAGGAAGTTGGAGGGGTTTTTGGGGGTAGATTGTGGGAAACTTGCAACATTTTCCAGCCGTGGTGGAGAGCAGTGCGGAAGAGACTGATACTGGAGATAGGCAAGGTGGGAGGCTATCAAACAAACCAAACAAGATGATAGGAACCTAAGGTGGGGCAGAGAAAACAGAATTCAGCAAGAAGCAGCAAATGAGAGACCGGAAGCGAAGACAAGACCTGGTTGCTGATTGCATGTAGGGACAAAAGAAAAGAAAGGCAGATGTGGCTGAAATGTGATGTGTATGTGACAGGTACCCTTAGCACCACAGTTCAGCATGGTGACCAGTTGGTGATGTGCAAATTGGTAGATCGTGCATGTGCGGCTACCAGTCGTCACAGAAATGACTGGTTTGTTTGGATATCTAAATTGGGGCTTTCAGTTCCTCAGAAAGATGGTTGAAATTCTCAGTGGTCAGCATTTGAGCAAAAGGGAACACAGATACAGTGGATGCTTCACTGGACTCATCAAATATGAGTTTTATGGGCTACGGACGCCTCAGGAGGACACAGTGACCACTGAGCAAACAGACCCTGTGTGTGGCCTGAAGAGGAACGTCAACACAGGCATGATGCACTGATGGCTGACTAGGGCTGCTTGACTGACTTCAGCCACGTCGCAGNACAAATATATAATATTAAAGTATAAAGGCATTAGGAACATAAATATGTAATAAATTTCCAAAATTGTCAGTGTTTAAAATATGGGTATATACATATAAACAAAACTGGACGTTTTCTGGAAAACTAGCAATTTTTTTTCAGGAGTAGAACAATTCCCAATTAAATACATTATCAGGGGAATAAAAATGAAAATACCACCTTAGATTTAGCTTTAGTTCTGTAAAATGAACAGATTCATGGCTTTATAGTTAAGTGTTTGAAGCAGTTAAAGAAACAGTTAAAGAAATAAATCATTACCAAGTATTTAAAATGTTTCAGAACTTTCAAACTAGAAGTAAAAAGGAATACTTTCTATGTCGTTTAAAGTTCATGTTTTGAGAGGCCCACATAAATATATTTTCAGATTTGAGAAAGTCTGCACCCAAGTAACAATGATAAAAATTGTAGACCAGTTTCCCTGGTTGCTGATGTAAATGTTAGTGAATCAAAGTCATCCTTGCATCAAAAGAATGATATAAACTTATCAAATACATGTATTTAAAGAAAAATGTAAGAGGTTTGGCATTCAGAAGTATTGTGTTAATATCTTAGCAAACTAGGAAAAATAAAAGAAAATTTCTGAGCATAATTATAGATGAAGGCATCCATGATCAATAGCAGAAATCTTAGCAACTCACTGTAAACATTCAAAGCCTTCCTGTTCAGAATCAGAGAGCAGACAGAGATGCCCCTTACAAGTGCTCTTAGCATGCTCTAAAGGGTGTAGAAGGGACCATGGAAACAGATTAAGAATATTTAATGGGAAGGAACAAATTACTACTGTTTTCAGATTATATTTCAGTTCTTCAATTTCATTTCTTTACCATTACTTAAAAACTTTCTGAACTAATGAGTTTAGTAACATAGATACAAGATAAAACCAGTAGCTTTACTTGTAAAAATCAGAATGAAGGAAATACTATTATAATATATTCGTAGGAGAAACAAATACAAAAAAAAAAAAGAGAAGTAAACTTAAGAAATGTTCAAGACCTATGTGAAGAAATATGCTACCATTTACTAAATCACAAAAAAGAAGTGCTTGATTGACAAGAAAAGCACACCCTCTTGTTAGGTGGTAAGACCTGTCACGCTAGGGATGCCAGCTCTGCACAACTGTATGTATGTTTACTGGAGTCCAAATTAAAATCTTAACAGGCTTATTTATCCATTTATAGACTTATTTTTATAAAGACTTTTATTAAAATATAGCTAACATACATTAGTTTCAAGGGTACACCACA
>NW_017731591.1:2430212-2434195 GCF_001890085.2 Hipposideros armiger
CTTGGCAGCTCACACTGGCTGCCAGCCACCCACAGTAGCTCATGGCAGCCCACTGCAGCTCCGCTACAGCCTACACCGTTGCCGGCGACTCACGGCACCCCAGCTCCAGGTTGAGCTGTTGTTCACCATCTTAGCTGTAGAGTGCACAGTGTCACTGGTCCTCATGTGGGATCCGAACCAGGGCCCTGCTGCTCAGAGCTAGCACTTCCAAGGCAACTGTTAACCAAAGCGCCCCTCGGCCAGCCCGGTCCTTGCTTTTCATCAAATTAAATATTTCCTGCCCATCCCTTCTGGCCTGCAAAGTTTCTGTTGAGAAATCAGCTGACAATCTTATGGGAGCTCCCTTATAAGTTACTAGTTGCCTTTCTCTTGCTGCTTTTGGGATTCTCTCTTTGTTTTTAACCTTTGCCATTTTAATTATAATGCATCTTGGTGTGGGCCTGTTTGGGTTCCTCTTATTTGGGACTCTGTGCCCTTCCTGGGCTTGTATGTCTATTTCCTTCACCAGGTTAGGAAAGTTTTCAGTCATTATTTCTTTAAATAGGTTCTCAAACTCTTACTTTATCTCTTCTCCTCCTAGTACCCTTATCATGCACTTTTTGTTGTCCCAGAGGTTTCTTAAGCCAGCTCAATTTTTTAAAAATTAATTTTTCTTTTTGCTGTTCTGATTGGGTGTTCTCTACTACCTTGTCTTCCAAATCGCTGATTCAATCCTCTGCTTCATCTAGTCTGCTGGTGATTCCTTCTAGTGCATTCTTCATTTCAGTTATTGTATTCTTCACTTCTGACTAGTTTTTTTAAGGTTTTTATGTTCTTTTTTATGCTTGCTATCTCTCCATTGAAGTTCTCACTAAGTTCCTTGAGCATCCTTATAACCACTGTTTTGAAGTCTGTATTTGGTAGGTTGCTTGCCTCTATTTCGTTTAGTTCTTTTTCTGGAGTTTTCTCCCATTCTTTCATTTGGGACATCTATCTTTGTTCATTATTTTGGCTGCCTCTCTGTGTTTGTTTCTATGTATTAGGTAGATCTTCTATGTCTCCCAGTTTTGACCAGGTGGCCTTATGTAGTAGGTGCCCTTTGGGACCCTGGCACAGTCTTCCTGGTCACCTGTTCCAGGTGTGGGCTGTGTGTACCCTCATGTTGTAGTTGAGCCTTGATTTATATTGGTATGTCAGTGGGTGGAATTGACTCTCTGGCTGACTGGCTGTGGGGGTTGGCCATGTTCACAGCTTGTGGGCTCCTGGGGAGGGGGCTTACCCCCTGAGTGGGATTCACCTTAGTGGGCTCTGGTGCTTGTTGGGACTGTCCTTTGTGTATGTGCTTGTGAATCTAATTGAGTGGTGCTTTGCTGTGGTCTGAAGCCAACCTCCAATTATGATGGTTCTGGGGCCTCTTAGGAGGGTCTCTGGTGCAGCTTCAGGTCACCCACTGCTTGTGACAGGCAGGGGACTACCTGGTAGGAGCTATTGGGTTGTTGGAAAAGTCATGACACACTTTTGCAATGAAAAACAGAAAAAATATGTTATGACTTTTCCGACAACCCAATACAAAGCAATTTATGGTTGTTCGCTGCCTGTGCTAAACCTGGAAGTGTGTGGGAGAGACCATGCTGCAAACCGAGGACATATGCCATCAGTACCAGGCCTGGGGTAGCTCTTCAAAGAGCTAAGACACCCCGAGGCCTGCTGCCACCTGCCAGCTCCCTTAAGTTTCAGCCCCTGATGAAGCCTCGTGTGGTATGTAAGTTGAGTGAGGCAGGGTCTCAGGGAGTCACTACAGTGGGAGGAGTTGTGGTCACCAGGTTAATGTAGACTCTGGTTTGGTGTCAGTGCTGAGCCTGGAGCTACTCAGCAAAAGTCTCAGAACACACGGAAGCCAATCACCACCTGCCTGGGGCCTGTGGACTCTGATAGTTTTTCAACAGAGTGTGCAGTACAGAGCAGCTGGCTTTTGTAAAAACATGCCTCTAGCAGTGGGGGTGTTGGGGGGAGGCATGGTCCCAGTGTGTTGTCAGGGCGGAGCCTCAGAGCTCACCAGACCAGTCAGATTCAGATTTTGCCATATGGGGGTGGGCTCAACACAGGAAAGATGGCGGCTGCCTGCCAGGTGTGCCGAGGAGGTCTCCTCAAAGGGAAAATGGTGACTGTCCTCCAGCCCTCTCTTCAAAGCCACACACCTCAGTCTGCCCCTCATATGTCTCCGACACCCCTTGAGTCACCATCCCTCTGCTGGAGCCCAAGGTGAGTGCCTGTGAGCAAGTGATTCTGAGTGCCAACCCTTTAAGTGGACGCCTAGTTTTCCCGCCACCTTCTGTCCCGCCCAGACGGTCGAAATTCCCGTTATCTTTCAGAGGCAGATGTTGTGGGGGCTCCTCTTCGCGACACCAGTACTCAGGGCTGGGGGCTCTGCTGTGGGGGACTAGGGCCCCTCATTTTTCTGGGGGGAAGCTTCGCAGCTGAGATATCCCTTCTGATTCTCAGCTGCCATATGGAGTTTTGGGGCTGGCCCCTTTCGCGTCTCTGCCCCTCCTATCAGTTTCAATGTGACTTCTACTTTATATTCTTATTTATGAAACTTCTGTTTAGCTAGACTTCAAGTGGCTCTCCAGGTCGATTGTTCTATAATTTAGTTGTAATTTTAATATGTTCACGGAAGGAAACAGGCAGTGTTTATATCTACTCCGCCATCTTGGATCTCTCGATTTACTTATTTTTGTACTTAGATTTAAGGCAGAACTTAAGTAATCTAAATTTGATCTGGAGGAAAAGTGGCTGGAAAAGTTTAGACCATTTAGAAACAGAACTTTTTGGAAGAGGTGATGGGGGAGTTTATTAGATATAAAATAAGTTAAATTTTAAAATAAATACTGTACAGAAAAATGTGTACAGATATAGATAGCTCAACAGAAACAGAGCAAATTATAGTTGGAAATTTAATTGTATATTAAATTTGTCATATAAAATGAACAGTAGTGTGGATTGATAACAAATACTGCAATTAAAAAAACACTTGTTAGGCTATTTAAAAAAATTTACTTTAGTCTGAAATTTAAATATAAAAATAATCACACACTACAAGATGAAAATATAGACAATTTTTTTAACTTTTGGGGGTAGGACTACCTTACTATGTTTTTAGTCCTGGAATTATAAAAGAAGAGAAAGATAAGTTACTTTCCTTAAAAACTTAAATTCGATAAGACAGAAATCCTCCATAAATACAAAGGTATGTGTAAAGGTATGTGTGTATATATGTGTGTGTGTGTGTGTGTGTGTGTGTGTGTGTGTGTGTGTATGTGTATGAATGTTCACAGCAGTATTTTTCATTACATCAAAAATTAGACACCTAAATGTCCACCAGGAAATGAGTAGTTAAGTAGAAATAGTACATTATAAAAAAGAATGTTTAAATGACTCTGATTCTAAATAATGACGAGGTGGGTGTATATGTAGTGACTTGGAAAATGCTGTAAAATAGGATGTAATGTGTGTGCTCATTTTTATAATCCTATGTTTGTGTGTCTATATGCAGAGGGTGCCAAAAAATGTATACACAATTTAAGAAAGAAAATGTATTAAAATTGTGATACTCAATATATACCAATAACAAAAGATGAATACAAGTCATGTGTATACATTTTTTTGGCACCTCAGGGGTGTGTGTGTATAGTTGTCAGGAAAGTCATGACGTATTTTTTCTGTTTTCCATTGCAAAAATGCATCACGACTTTTCCGACAACCATATATATATATATACATATATATATATATATATATACATATATATATATACATATATATATATATATATAAAAGATGCAAAAATAAATACCAAACACTCAAGAATGCAGGGACTGAAATGAGAATGGCAATTTTTTACTTTATTTTATATGTTTTTGAATTATTTAAATGTTTATGGTGAGCATTCACTGCTTTAATAATTGGAAAAAGCAGAACTATTCCCATTTCAGGTAGGAAATTCA
>NW_017731591.1:2436634-2437377 GCF_001890085.2 Hipposideros armiger
CCCCCCCAGCCGGTGACGGCTTTCCAGGATGGACAGACCTTTTGGGAGCCGGGGGATGTGGTCTTTTACCGGAAACATTAAGTATCAGGACCACGTGGTCCTTACCGCCATCCAATTAGGAATGCAGCATCCGCTAAGGATCTGAAGTTTATTCTTACTGGAGCTTTGATAAGTAGGATGTGTAGACAGTTAGGGGTGTGATGGTTATTTTGTGACATAGTTATTATTTTGTTTTAATAGTTATGGATCTATTATAGTGTATATTAGGAAAATATAACTAGCATGACAAATCCATGCTTTCCAAAATTCCCTTGATTAGGACAAGTGTAAGATAGGTATTTAAATTTAAAACATGAATTGAAAAATATGAAGTTAACAATTTTGGTGGCACCCATGTATGATCAAAATAATGGAGGGTGTTTGCTAATGACTTATTAATATAAGACTTCTTTAAAGAAAAAGTGTTACCAGATTAGCATGAAATGCCGCAGGCAAACTGGATCAAGATCATCACCTTTATTTTTGCTTCCTAATTTCACTTGGGTATGTTTCATGATATTTTATATAGTTTGGGAGATACAGTGCTTTGAAAGTCAGCTCAAATGTAAAATAAAGACTATTCTCTGTACTAGCACTAGTAGTGCAAGAAATAAACATCATTGCAAGGTAGCTCTCTTGAAGTTGGACCCCTCTCTGAATTTCACGAATGTACTGAGAAATAACTTTGTGTCAAACAGAAGTCA
>NW_017731591.1:2442712-2443886 GCF_001890085.2 Hipposideros armiger
CAGGTACTTTCTTCTTTCTTTGGAATTATCTCAACATGCTTTCGGTGTTCACAAATATGGAAAAATCAGCTATGAAAGTGCTGGATTAAAAAGAGCTATATGCATATGGTGGGAAGATAACATTTTAGCTCTAATTCATGTCTTCTCTAAAGATTTCTCAGTAAGTTCAGTAACTCATCATATCTTTCAGGAAGTCCTTGGGTCTACTTTCCAAATATATCCAGAAATAGGAAGCAGTCATAACATCTGACTGGCTCCCTGATTATAAGAGAAATAAAATCTTCACTACCCGTCAGTCTTGTATCTGCATGACAAACATGATTTTTAACTCTTTTTAAAATTGATTCTATTTTGCAAGTTTTGGAGATGTTCCACTAGATGTTTAATGGGTTCAACTGGCAGAGCCCGGCAAACTTTGTCGCCGGAGAAGTACACGTCATGGAAATGTAAGCCTGCGCCGTGCCTTCTCTTGTCTCACAGAGGTGAAGTCAAGGAGACAGTGGGATTTTGCTGGCTTTGTTTTTCTCATTTTAATATTCTGATCGACTAATGGCATGTGCTTCTGTGTTTGTTTGTTTGTTTTGGATTTAGTTTTGACCTGATAGTCTATTTCTCATTAGTGACAAGAATGATTGGCAATTTGGTTTTATGTTCCGACCATTTGGTCATCTCTCTACATGGATTGACAGCTTATAGAGATCTGTTCTCTGTTAGGTGAGCTGTAATAGAGATTCTGGCCTGTTGGTCTTTGTCAATTTCCAGCTCTCTTCAGCTAAGAATGTTGTGCCCACTGGGAAGGCGCACAGCTCTTTGATATCTGGACTGTGCATAATTAGACATAATGGCTGTGCACCCACAGCCTTGCATGGAATGTCACAATTGAGAATGATGCTTATTTAATTAGCCCAAGCTACTGAGGTTCTATAAACCTGGACTGCAGATGCAGCAGAGATAGGAGACAGTACTCTCTCATTAGAAGAAACAGAATTGGAAAACGTGCTCTTTTGAACCCACCCCTGACCTGTGGAAGATGCCTGGACTCGGTCCACTTCCATTAGTAAACTGAAGCACAGGCTTTCCTGAGGTTGTAGCAGCTTCTAAGGAATCTTCATAATTTAGCATCACTTCCCCAGTTCTTCCCTCTCAAAGTGGGTCCTTGGCCCCTACTGCTCTT
>NW_017731591.1:2447865-2452924 GCF_001890085.2 Hipposideros armiger
CTGTGTTTCGGGGTCACACCGTCAGGCCCTGTGGAGCTGCTGAGGAAGTCCGGTTCCACGTGTGCTGTGGTGATGGGTCTGAACGGGACACGGACCGGGTAGCAGGGATCTGGGGACACGTGACCGTTGGCTCTCAGGAGGCAGAATTAGGGGGGCTCCCATGAAGCTCACAGCAAGCACACAGGCTGAGGGGCAACAATGGCAGAGGGTCCAGGGGTGGACGGACCTCTCGGGAGGCGCAGGGCACGTGATGGGTACAGTCGGAGGCGGTTAGGGCCCAGGTCCTGGCCCATTAGTCCTTCCTGGGCCTGTGAGCAGGTCACCTCTCATGCCCTTACCCCACCCCTTACACAGGCACAGCCCGGAGATGCAGGTTCAGTTCCAGACCGCCGCAAGACAGGGAACGTCGCAATAAAGCGAGTCACACAAATGTGTTGGTTTCCCAGTGCATGTAAAAGTTATGTTTACACCATACTGTAGTCTATTCAGTGTGCAATAGTATTATATCCAAAAAATGTGCATACCTGTTAAAACATATCCTTCATTGCTAAAAAATGCTAACCATTATCTGAGCCTATGGTGAGTCATAATCTTCAGTTTGTGGGGGGAGGGTCTTACCTTTAAAATTTTTGAAGCAATATGTGCGAAGCACAGTAAAGCAGAGAGCAATAAAACGAGGTGTGCCTGTTGGTGGCTAAACGTTCCTCATTTCCTTGGGGGCTTGCCTTTGTTTCCCCCTTCTCTGCCATGAGACTGCTCCCCTCCCCCCCAGCTGCCTTGGTTTCTTCTCAGTGCTTTCTTAGCACCCTTCGATCGGCTGCTTGAATCTGCAGCCCTCCTTCACTGCCTAGAAAGCCCTTTGGGGACAAAGTTCTTTTTCTCCCCAAAGCGAACACATAGCGGAACAGCTGTAATGAGTTCATGAAAGATAATGGCAACTGATGTTTATCTAACAGTTAACATATTTGACGCAATAAAACAGCCTCCCTGATAACTGGGTTTTCACAGGACCCTTGGGTCAGGGAGTGACTCCTGCTTTAGTTCTTTTTCTGGTGGTTCAGAGCATATTACGCCCTCAAATGCATGTGTAATTTTACGCCTAATGTCACACACGCAGAGAACTATGGGTGTTTTCCCAGGTGGATTAAAACCACCTCGTTTTTAATTCCTGTGTTAAAGGCGTTCCAAACGTGTTTGATAAAAGTAATTGTCACAGGAAGGCATTTCAAAACCGCTTTCATAACAATTTTGTGTGACACCGTACCATTCATGAGGAATTTCAAGAAGCCTTTTAGCTAATTCTTCATATTGAATTAAAAAAAAAAATTTTTCTTGGTTGTTAGTTAAAAGTACTGAGACAAACCTGAGATATTGTGCTTTATAAGCGAAAGATGTATGGGTCACTCTTTCTGATGTGTATTTGGGATTCATCCATGATTCCTGACTCACAGCTCCCAAAGCCTTGGAATTTCCTAAGTGGTGGGAGCAGACAAGGTGTCTCTTGTTATGTTAATGAGGCGACTTTGACCCCACTTAAGCATGGGGGTGGGTTGTCAGGAGAACCTACCCTGTGATTAGACGCCTGGGGTTGGATGGGTTGCCGGTGGCCATGCCCTAATCAGCCCTGGCTGTGTAATGACGCCTCCAAGAAACGCAGGAGGATGGGACTCCAGAGCTTCNATGGAAAGATATTACATGGTCATGACTGGAAGAATTAATATATTGTAAATTATTCATACTACCCAAAGTGATCTACAGATTCAGTGCAATCCCTATCAAAATTCCAGTGGAATATTTCATAAAAAAAAAAATCCTAACATTTGTATGGAACAGCAAAAGACCTCAAATACCCAAACCGATCTCGAGAAAGAAGAAAAAAGCTGGAAGCATCACATTTCTCAATCTCAAACCATATTACAAAACTACAGTAATCAAAACAGTGTGGTATTGGCATAAAAACAGGCATTGGTCAATGGGACAGAATAGGGAGACCAGAAATAAGCCCACACATACATGGTCAATTAATTTACAACAAAGGAGCCAAGAGTACACCATGTGGAAGGACAGTCTGTTCAGTAAATGGTGTTGAGACAGCTGGACAGACACATGCAAAAGAATGAAATGGGACCACTTTCTTACACCGTATGCAAAAATTAACTCAAAATGGATTAAAGTCTTGAGCAGAAGACCTGAAAACATAAACCTCCTTGAAGAAAACATGGGGTAAGCTCCTTGACTTGGGTCTCGGCAATGATTTTTTTTTATTTTATACCAAAAGCAAAGGTGACCAAAGCACAAATAAACCAGTGAGCCCACATCAAACTGAAGGCTTCTGCACAGCAAAGGAAACCATCAGCAAAGTGAAAAGGCGACCTGCAGAATGGTTGAGAGAGTATTTGCAAGCTCCATATATGCTATGGGTTACTATCTAAAATATATAATACAAAGAACTTGTAAAACTCAACAGCAGAAAAACAAGCAATCCAATTCAAAAAATAGGCAGGGGAACTATTAGAAATAGACATTTTTCCAGAGAAGACATGCAGATGGCCAACCGGTCCATGAAAGGAGCTCAGCATCTGGTGATCATCAGGGAAATGCAAATCAAGACCACAGTGAGATAGCACCTCACACCTGTCAGGATGGCTGTATCAAAGAGACACCAAACAACAAGTGCTGGTGAGGATGTGGAGAAAAGGGAACCCTCCTGCTCTGCAGGTGGGATGTAAATTAGTTCAGCCACCATGGGAAACAGTATGGAGGTTCCTCAAAAATGTTTAAATAAACTACCTTATGACCCAGCAATTCCACTTTTGGATATTTATCCAAAGGAAATGAAAACAGGATCTCAAAGAGATACCTGCACCCCCATGTTCACTGCGGCATTATTCACAACAGTCAAGAGATGGAAACAACCCAATGTCCGTCAATGGATGACTGGATACAGAGGAGGAGGTGTGTGGTCTGGGGGTGGGGGAACAGGGAGAGGTTGGGAAAATGGCACCGACACTCAGCTGTAAGACGAGTAAGGTCTGAGGATCTAATGTGAAACATGTGACTATAGTTAAAAATATATACATATGTGTATCCGTATATGTACATATTAACTTTTACAGGATCCACTAAGACTTAGAGAGGCCAGCTCCTAATTGCTCAGCCATAGACAAGCTCCTTAATCGATGTCAGCTCTGTTCATTTTCCCCCAATCAGAAGCCATTATGAGGATCTCAGTGTAACTAGTAAGAGTCCCTTAAAATGCTTCATGTAAAAATAAAAGTTCCCATTATTGTAGTTTATTGGCATCCCGAGGGGGCCATCGTACTTACCATTTTAACCACCACAATTGAGTGTAATGCCGTCTTTTCACCTAAGTCGTGTGAGTGCGCCGCTTCCTGCTGTCCCACCTGGGACTCGGGGAGTGCACCGAGAAACGGGGTGCTGTCAGGGTGGGGGTTTGATTGCCACGCACGTGCCTGATATCTGTAGTCTGCTTGTCTGAGATACTAGTCTTCCTCCTATCCTATTGCTGAGAGAAATGCATGGATCAATAAAGGGAAAGAAAGCCAAATGGAGCGCCTCCGTTCCCCTGGGGCTTGGGTTAGACTTATAGAATTGCAGTGTAGTGTTACAGACCACGGGGGTGGCGGGGGTTCATTTCCCTAAGGGACTTACGGTAGTCTGCACTTGGCCTGTGTGGCCTGGATGGGGGCGGCCATCTACCTATGTCCCGGGATTCGGGACTGAGTCAGCTTGTGACCCCAGACGGCCACACAGAGGGAATAGAGGTCACAGCCCATGTAGGTGCGCCGACCTTCTAAGCTCTTGGGGAGCTTCACCCATAGGAGGCGTGGCCCCATCAGTGCCTGGAATTGTCCAGTTCAGATCAATTATATGTCTTTTCCTAATTTTTCTTTTCTCTTGCAATTTCTTTATATACTTATATGTATATGAGTGGTATGTATTTGCTTTAAATCTATATATTTAAAAGATCATCAAGTAAACGTAACAATTACAATTACAATTTTGGGATGGTTCATTTTTGCGTTAAATTGTATTTCACAGCGCGCACCTAAGGTTTTGTGTTCATTCACTGTGAAGCCCCATGAGAATACTTGGAAAGGCAGAGGAATGGTTACCTTTTGAGATCTGGGAAGTTCACACTTTAATAAATTGGTTCAGTAAAATTCATATTTCTTGACATATTCATTACTCAGCAAAAATAGCATACATCTTTGTAATTATTCCCCAACTTCCAGTGCCTTCAAATCTTAGCAGTGAATTAATTTCTTTGATGTTATTATACATGTTTCATAAAATTATATGCAACTACACAGAAAAATAACACAAGCCTCTCTTTTGATCCTAAAAATAGGTACACTGTCTTTTGCAGTTGTAGAATTCGTTCACACGTACTCCTTGGAGTTTTGCATTCTTGTGTGTTTTTGTTTGTTGGATTATTGCTTAAGGAAAGTATGAATTCTGGGTGGCTTTTAAAACTGTACACATGCTTCAAAATTAATAAACACAGACTTTAAATAAGTAATGTTCAACTAAGAAAAAACAATTACTTTTAAACCTCTTCCCTTAGGGCACACAAGAAAAAAAACGCTCATGCTTTTGTTTTTGTTTCCAGAATCACAAAGGGTGTTGGGCACCATTTCGGATGCAGTCAGCCAGGTTGGGGGAATATCAACCCTGTCAGCTCTTGAATAAACACTTGAAATAGTAATTTACTGAGTTAATGGAGGAAGCTGAGTTAGGACAAGATTTCTGGCCCTAATACATATGACTGTCTCATAATTGTCAGTATAGAATCTTGTGAAATCTATGAACTTTGAAACTCACTGAAGATATTATTTTCCTTATAGTTAAGTATTTATTTACATGTAGTAGATAGATGTAGGTTGGGATATACTTAGGTTTTGTTTAGTAAAATAGTTATGGCTTTTTTTTTTTAAGATCATGAATTAGTTTGTTGTCTTTTTGCTGAGAAAAGGTCACATTAAAATGAATTATCTTTAGCAAGATTTTAGCTTCACCTCTTCTTATAGCCTGTTGA
>NW_017731591.1:2454009-2490615 GCF_001890085.2 Hipposideros armiger
CTGAGGGACCAGTCCCATTTTGAGGCTAAACAGAGCAATTGAATACATTTCATTACTTTGCATTTAGAGTAGGGAGGTGAGGACTTCTCAGAAGACAACCCGGCTAACCCAGCTCTGTTTGTTAGTAGGCAGTTCTCACTGACAGGTGAGACCATTTCACCTGTGCTTCCTTTATAGCTATAAGCTCTTCCGATGCACTTTTTCCTCCCGTGGACCCTGCCCCCTTCTTCTTCCCGAGTGCGTTGTTGAAATAGGACAATTTTAAGGTAAAGTGAGAAAGAAGAGACGTCCTAGCCCCCTGCCTCCTCTTTCTAAACAACAGGCAAAGAGCTAAGTGAGGGTCAGAGCTAATATCGCCAACTTAGTCAAGAGCCCGCCTGTCATGTCCAACTTTCTCTGACGGTACCTACAAAGGCTGCCGTAGCTGAGGATGATTTTACTGTCAATATGCAATCAGGCAGGTCAATGTTCATTTCATTTGTGAAGAAAACCACATCAAGCAAATTTCATTACGAAACCTAAAAATCAATATACATTTGTGCCAGTGTTCTCTAAATAATGAATGTGAGCCCTATTCATTCTGCAATAACATTTTTAAGGGTTGGGTTTTTACTCAAAGAAGTAGAGAAGCCATATTTAGTGTTTCTTTGGACAATATTTGTAATTGATGTTAAGTCAGTGATATTCAGAATGGTATTTGGAGTCTGTTTTGTGTTACTTTTTATTATATTTAATATACAATTATTATATTGTATTTGTATTAATACAATGCATGTATTGGTCAGTTACGGTGCCTACCTAAGTTGAGACTGACTAGGGGAGGGGTCGGCAAACTGCAGCTTGCGAGCCACACGCGGCTCTTTGAGTACGTTCCATCTCAAAAGTTTGCCGACCCCTGGACTAGGGTAAAAGTATTCAGATGTATCAACTGGTAAATATAAAAACAGTAATAATAATCTGGCTAGCAGTTGTTTAGTATGTCATATTTATGGACACTGATTAGAATTTTTATTTGATTTTTGCATTTACTCTTTGTTAGTACCCATGTATAGGGGTACAGTAGCGCGTGGGGGCGAAATGCCATAGCAGTGACTTCCACGCAATACACAGCTTTATTTCACCTGACAGTTTACCACAGACATATCGCTCCAGGTGGGCCCGCCATTTCTCAGAGCATCTGAGCCCTTTGCTGGGTTCCCTGCTCCATCTGATCCAGGAACGACAGGGCAGGGGTCTGACAACTCGTGGCTGTACCTCAGCCAGCCCTGGAAGGGGCATCTACCCCTTTCTTTGCCTTCCATAGGCTACAACTCAGTCACGTGGCTGCACCTAATTGCAAGGGAGCCTGGGAAATGTCATCCGCCATGTGTGCAGTGGGGACAGGAAGTAAGTTTGGTGAATGCAGCCAAATTCTCCCACTCAGGGGTGTTATTCCACCTTTATAGATAAGAACCTAGGGCTTCAGTTCACATACTATCCTATGTCATCTAGGTGGGTAACGGTCCTCCCAGGGCTGCTTGAGGGCCCTGTGTGTAAGCGTGCCCTCTCCATCAGCCCTGGGCCCGCGACGTGCCACCTTACTGCGATTTACCCGGAAACACATGGTGTCTTCCCAGTGAAAACACTAGAGTGGGAGACGCATGGCTGAGACTCTGACTTGTGCTCTAGGCAGGGTCCTCCACTCGACCTTGCTGGAGCTCCACTGGCAGTGCTGACATCCCAAATGGAGGCAGAAAGTCCAGCGTGTGGGGACATTACAAGAACCAGCTGGCATCTCTGTGTAACCGCAGGCCGTGCTCCAGTCGGAGCTGTTCAGGCAACCTGGGCTCCTGTTGGGGTCTGCGAGTAGGGACCTCTGGGCTCCCGTGGGGTGTTTAGTGTTTTGTGGAACCACTGAGTTTTACTGTAGTTTTATTTTGTAGTGTCACTTTTTGTTACTGCAGCATAACCTCGCCTTTAGCCCAGAATCTCTACTTTTAGTGTCTGTCTTACAGGACCATTTACAGAGGCGCAGAAAGACGTGTCCCTGTGTCTGTCTGTCCGTTCAGTGATATTCATTCGAGTCTTGTTTTAATAAGTTAGGGTTGAAAGAATTATGCTGCAGCCACACAATAGAATGTATGGAGCTGATGAAAAGGATACAGTTTAAGCCTATATTTACCTACATGAAATGATGTAGGGGATCTATGGTTACATGGAAAATGTTAAGTTGAAAAGTGCATAAATTATGTGTGTGTGTATATGTATATATATATGAATACACACACACATACATATATATATATATATATACACACATATATACACACATATATATATATATACATCCTGTTTCCCTGAAAATAAGACCTAGCCAGAAAATAAGCCCTTGCATGATTTTAGGTGCCAAAATGTGGCACCTTGGCATACTGAATATTTTACGCTGAAGGAGTTTGTGGAAAAGGCACCCTTCTCCCTGAAACAGGTCATAAAACCCTCATGTGAGGGGTGCGTGCCCCCCACATCCTGGAGGATCATGCTAGCGCTTCTCCGGCTCGGTCTTATTTTTGGGGAAACACGGTATATATGTCATATATAATGTTTCATAATGTCAATAAAACCTTCATTCACATTTCTGTGGGGAGGAGGACTTCCCAGACAGAGAGCTGGAGGAGGTGGTGGCATCTGACATTGTCCCCTGTGGAGTCCCAGCCACCACCATCTTCTGGTTTTCCTGCCTCCGTTCTGGCCCCTCTGATGCAGTTTCCACACAGTAGCCAGCGTGATCTTTCTAGTAGATCTCTGAACTGTTTTTCTCCTATTAAAACTGAAAGTGACCCCCACTGTTACCAGGCGAAACCCCATGTCTTCCCTGCGTTCCTAAAACAACACAATTTGAAAGCTTTTCGGGGAGGCGCAATCCCTTAGCGGTGAGAGTAAGGAAAAGGGGGGGGGGCAAGGGGAGGAGGCAGCAAAACGGTGCCGCGTTCCCGGCCACCGCATTGTGACTTGCTTACAATCCAGGGCGTTCGCTGGGCAGGCGCAGCGACTGGCCCACATGAGACATTTCTGTCCCGTGTACACAACGAAGAGACGTCTCGTGGGAGGGAGGCAAGGAGAGAGAACGAACCGCCGACTCCCGCAGGCCTCACTGGAAAACCCCCTCTGTGTTTCGGGGTCACACCGTCAGGCCCTGTGGAGCTGCTGAGGAAGTCCGGTTCCACGTGTGCTGTGGTGATGGGTCTGAACGGGACACGGACCGGGTAGCAGGGATCTGGGGNGAGGCTTCCTTATAGGCATTTTTCTTTTGCTTTTTGAAGGAAACAGGACTGTTTTTTTCCCCTGCAAAGAGCAGCTTCTGCTGCTTTCTCTGGCTCCAGTAGCCATTAAGCAGTTCTTCATGCTGAGGAGATATAGAGATCCCAAGACATTTTCTGGTTGGAGGAAAGCAGTGCATATTCCCAAGGCCCCCTGACTTCAAGGCTCCTAGCTCTTAGTTACCATAGCAGGATAATCAGCTTAATGTGTTGCTGCTCATGTTTTCCTGGGGAAGGAGAGCCGTGGAGCTGGGAGTTAGAAGTACTTGTTCTAATTTCCCCATTGTTGCTAACTGCCTTTGTGGCCTTGGGCAAGCCATTTACCTTGAGTTTCAGCTCAAATGCAGGCATGTTAACACTAAAACAGTCAGTTTGTTAAGTGGATTTGAAGCCTGATGGAGGGTAAGAACTGACTGAGTTTGGGTTTTTCCAAAGTCTCAGGTGATGCATTTTTTTTTACAGCCAGTGTCCTAGTGTTTGTATGTCACTAGAAATTCATTTCCTTCACCTTGAAACTAGAAATTTAAGGTTCACAGAAGCTAGGTAATTTACTCAAGGTTATATAGCTAGCTCATGGTAGAGCCTGGACTTTAAATGTAATCTGCTGACCTGCAAAACTGTTGTTTCCCAATTTATTACTTGCTTATTTAATGTTAGAAGGGCAATACCTTTGCTTGGTAACAACAGCAATTTAATACATATGTATGTGCATATATACACATACGTATATGTGTGTGTGTGTACACACAAACACACTCCACACACTGGGTACAGAGGAGATGTATGAGTATCTAACACATTAAAGACCATTTATGTCAAGTCCACAGTGAACATCATACTCAGTGGTGAGAAGAGGAGAGCTTTTCCTCCAAGATCAGGAACAAGACAGCGATAGTCACTCTCACCATTCCTGCTCAGTAGAGTACCGGAAGTCCCAGCCAGGTGATTAGGAAAGAACAAAGGAAAAAGTGGCATCCTCAGAAAGGAAGAAGTAAAATTGTCTGTACGTTTAGATGACATAGTATCATACATCAAAAACCCTAAAAATTCCACCAAAAAACTGTTGGAATAAATGANGGGCGGGTGGGCATGGCGGTGCTGGGACGGCTGCTGGGGAGGCGCAGGCTCCCCTTCTCCCAGACTGCGCCCTGGGCGTCGCTTCCCTCCTGCTGTTCCTGATTTACAATCCAGTAAGTAAAATGCTTCTCTCAGTTCTGGGAATTGTTTTAGCAAATTAAGTGAACCCAAGGAAGGAGGTCCGGGAAACTTGCATTTTGTAGCTGGTCTGGCAGAAGCACGGTAACAGCTGGGGCGGGAGGTTGGCACCTGCCTGGTGGGGACAGGCTTGCAGGAGTGAGGCCTAAACCTTCGGAACCTGGTGCTGCCGCTGGTGCATCGTGTCGTTGAGTTGAACGATGTCCTGACCCTGGCTTGTTGCTGTGGGGAACCTTGACCCCCCTCATTGGAATGGGTACCCAATTTCACTTACATCCTGCAGCATTCTTCCTCCTATGTCGGTCATGACATTAACACAGTACGTCTTCAGTGAGTGGAGTGCCTTCTTTGGGCAGACTCGTGGGCAGACTCAGGCCAGCTCTTTGACAGTCAGTTTAATGACACATCTTAAAAAATGCTCCCTGCATCAATCATTTATCCTGTTGCCATTTTTGCACCATAGCTCTATCTCGTTATTGGTATTTTGATGCTTTAAAAATGTTCCTTCCCCATAGAGAAACTCTGCCTGAGCACCCTTAAAGCCCCCCCCCCAGTCCCCACTATTTTACTAATTTAGTTTAAAACACTGGCTTTCAGTCTTTGAACATTAGAATCATCTGGGTACTTAAAACAATAGCTATGACAGAGCCCCACCCCCACGCACTCCGCCGACTTAATTGGCCGCAGGAGGTGGGAGCCCAGGCACAAGCTTGGAATTCACTGCGAGAGTTTGGATTGAGCAGAAAGTTTCTGAAAGTGTGATCCACAGATCACTGGGGATTTCTAGGAATCTTGGAGATCAGCAAAGTTCTCATAATGATACAGATTTTGTTCCTGATATGAAATAATGCGTTTTTCAAGTCCAAAGCCTCCAGGAATCTTGCCATTATTGGCATCTCTTTCATAAATGATGTGGTTTGTTGGGTGTTGGTGGCAAGTCGGCAACCTGACTTACTGACTGAAATTGCTGTCTTAACGTGCCTGCAAGTCAGGAGACACTTAGAATGTTGGAGCTGAGCTTTCGTTGTCTTTAGCCAAACTCGCCCATTTTATGAACGAGGAAACTGAGGCCCAGAGGGATGCGGTGTCGGGCCCAGCTTCACATAACGCGTCCGGTGAGGGCCAGGCTGGGAGCCTGAGCTCCCAGCACGGAGCGCCTGCCCTTCCTGGTTTGTCTCTTGCTCCAGCAGCCTTGGGAAATATCGCAGGACTTCAGACTCCCCTTGTTCCCGGGAGCTGGGTCCCAGGAATCTCCCCATTTGTTGTTTTTAAGTCCCAGTGCGAAGTTCTCATTGCCATTCAGTAATTACTTTACCGTGAGCAGTCAGTGCACATTCTTTTCTAGAAGAAAACCCAAGTTGGCGTGTGACCTGCACCTGTGCCTTAAGTTAAGCCGGGCTTCTCTGCTGAGAAGCAGCGGTCAGCACAAACGTACACGCTCAGCAGCCGAGGTCTGGAGTCCGCTGCTGCACGGGCCCTGTAACGCCTTCTGTTACCCACGGAGCACATGCTCTCCAGGCTGCCCTCAGCGTCCCCATTGCCAGTCGCCAAAAGTCTGCTTTGCCCCTGAAAAGCAGGTTTTGTTTTTGTGCAGTTATGTGGTACCTGGTGAAAGGAGATAGTGCCTTTTTCATGGAAAATGAGGGCCCTGGGAGCTTAAAGGAACAGTGAGTCCCCTGAGGATGTGTTTTTGGTGTGTTTTGTGTTCTTATATTGCACACAGCTAAGATTCCAGAGTTGGGATGAGGTTAGCAACAAATTATTGGGTTGTCATAAAAGTCATGACGCATTTTTGCAATGAAAAACAGAAAAAATACGTCATGACTTTTCCGACAACCCAATACATCAGAGGACTTAAAACTATTGTTTTCATATTCGTATTAAAATACACCTAACCTACAATGTTATTAGTTTCAGGTGTAGATCATAGTCACTCAGCAGTACCCACCTGGCACTCTACACAGTGATTACCATATTATTGACTGTATTCCCTATGCTTTGCATCCCCATGACTATTTTGTAACTATCAATTTACACTTCTTAATCCCTTCCCCCTTTTTCATCCACACCCCAAACCCCTTTGGCATTTTAATAATGATGTGTCTTGGTGTGGGCCTCATGGGTTCATCTTGTTTGGGGCTTCCCCAGGCTTGTATATCTATTTCCTTCGCCGGGCTAGGAAAGTTTTTCATCATTGTTTCTTCAAATAGGTTTTCAAGTCCTTGCCCTCTCTCTTCTCCTGCTGGTACCCCTTTGATGCGAATGTTGGTACACTTGAGGTTGTCTCAGGGGCCCCTGTAACTCTTCTTCTTTTTTTGGATTTTTTCTTTTTGCTGTCCCGATTGGGTGTTTTCTGCTACATTATCTTCTAAATCACTCATTCGATCCTCTGCTTCATCTAATCTGTGGATTCCCTCTACTGTATTCTTCATTTCAGTTATTGTAGTCTTTGTTTCTGACTCGTTCTTTTTTATGGTTTCTATCTCCATTTTTATATTTTCTATCTCTTTGTTGAAGTTCTCCCTGAGATCACTGAGCATTCTTATAACCAGTGTTTGGAACTCTGCATCTGGTAGATTACTTATCTCCACTTTGTTTAGTTCTTTTTCTGGAGCTTTGTTCTGTTCTTTCATTTGGGACATGTTTCTTTGTATCCCCATTTTGGTGCCCCCCTGTGTTTGTTTCTATGTATTAGGTAGGGCTGCTATGTCTCCGGGTCTTAGTAGATTGGCCTTATGTGGTAGGTGTGCTGAGGGCTTCAGTGGTGCAGTCTTTCTGGTCATCTGGGCCACACACTCCAGGTGTATCTCTGTGTGGGTTGTGTGTTCCCTCCTCTTGTAGTTGAGCCTTGGTTGCTGTTTGCACATCAATGTGTGGGACTGACCCTCAGGTTTTTGGTTATGAGGGAGAACAATTCTTTTTTTGTTTGTTTGTTTTGTTTGTGGTGTGGGCTCATGGCTTGCCACAGTCCTTATCATGTTCAGAAATGAGGATGGAAAACACTAATAGACTTCTTTAATACTACGATTCATGAGATCATGTCACTTGGGGGAGTAGCATGTTTGTTTCCCTCTAATTTCATAGTTTACAATTTTTCGTTCTTTTCAATGTGGGCTGAACCTCAGTGGTCTCCGTGATTGGAGGTAGGACTGAATTTCTCAGTGTGTGAGCCCTCAAGGTTTGCTCCTAGAGATACGGTGGGTAATGTGTCAGTACATTAGCTTCCTGAGTGTGGACATCTGTTCGTGTAGCTTAAGGGAACACTGTAGGAATTCTGGTGAGGTCTGCATGTCTCTGCACCCCCGCACTTCAGACTCACTGCTGGTTGGACAGCCGATCAGCAGATCATCGTCACTCTTCTTGAAACTCGTCTTCAGGGCCATCAAACATGATCAACAGTCTGTCACGTTTAAGTTGGATTAATATTGAGCTTTTATAAATGTCATTGTTTTCCTTGAAAGGGATAATGGAACCCCTCCCCCATATTTCTTATCTCTTTGCAAAATTAGTAATGGTAGGAAAACAGACTATCTCAGATGGAAGGAGAGGGAAATTGTTCATGACTGGATTTTGACTTTATGACTTGACGGTATAGTGAAATTTGACAGCATAAAAATTTTCACAAAGTCGGAAGAAACCCATACAGCCCATGAAAAGAACCCCATAAAACCATCACAGTGATCATGTGAAAAGCATTAAAACCTCAGGCAGCAGGGCCCCCACCTGAGGCGGGCTTATGCTGTGTTCCAGTGGGGCCACAACGGATAAATCTCAGTGAGTGTACTCTTCAGAACTGTTTGATGGAATCCGAGATCTTACATCGTAATAATTTAAAATTCAGGTGGTTAGTTGAAAAGAAAATGTTCCTTTAGCATTTTGATTTTAAAAAGTAAGTTCTAATTATTTGCAATATATAAACTAATACGAAGATAATGCCCATATGCTTGTATTCTTAACCTCCTTTGAAAAGAACACGTTGCTGTGTTTACATCAGATCCATTTTAGTTACAGAAACAGTGGAACCCATGCATCACAGATAGCATGGCAGCCCCTTACCCGTCACCTCCTTGCTGCCTCCTGACAGGTGCTGAACATCCTGGATAGAGTGTGTTCCTCCCCTTTCATGTGTTCACACTTTTATATGAATTAATTTATCCAGAAATACATGTAGGACCATTTTATGTTAACATTTACATAAGGACCATGATGCAGTCCGTACCCTTTGACTCTTTGCTGCTTTTCTCTTTGTATTTGCTCCCGTCAGCATGGATACTAGTTCATTTATTTTAAATGCGGTTTAATAGCCTGTTGTCTGAGTGAACCGTCTGTTGTCATGTAGCTAGGCCTTTCCGTTTCAAAAGTTTCATTTTTAACAATCTGTGGCAGCTGACTTCCTGGGACTTACGTCCTCCCGATGTAAACGTGTCTTGGGGTGCGTCCCCACGGATGTGGGACCCTGGTTATAGTGTGTGTGTGTGTGTGTGTGTGTGTGTGTGTGTGTGTGTCAGCTTTACCTGATGTCCCTGATCGTTTTCGGGAGTGGGTCTTCCAGCTTCCAGTCCCACCAGCAGTGTTCCGGTTCCCTGTTTTCCTTCCAGTTGGTGTCCTGCCCTGGCTGGACCCGGCCCCTGAGCCCTCCCCACCCCACCGCTGTGACCTTGGAAGCCCCTGCTGTCACCCGCTTTCTTACCCCTCCCCGGCAGGCTTGTGGGACCCACCACCCACTCCTCTAGCTCAGAGTGGATTGTGCAGCTGCCAGCTGGCCTTGACCCTGTGACTTGGTGCAGATAAGCAGACCATCCCGTCATCTGAAAGGCGCTCGGATCCCCGTTCTGCTCAGAGCCTGCTGCTTTAGCGCTCCACAGTAAACGTAGGGCTAAGCCTTTTTCTTCCTAGTTTCTCTACCAGGGACTGAAATTCAGCCCTGAGGCTCTGCCTGCTTTTCAGACTGTGTGGCAGGCTCGTGCGTGGCCACAGGTCACCACCCTCCCCGTCTCCTCGTGGGTTTCCTTCCCGTCTGTAGACAAGGCTGCTCCTCAGGCACCCCGTTCCAGCGGGCAGCACGTTCTCTGGCTGGGCTGCTTCTCTGGTCTCCTTCCTGGCCTTGAGGGCCGGTCCAGTTCCACCATGGGCCGTGCCATGGATGCCACGGAAGAAAAAGGTCAATGGCTGTCACCGCTGGATGTGATGCCACGCTGTTTGGTCTCACCTGTTGTAAACCCTGTCAGTTTTTGAACTCCTCCCCCCTCAGTAAGCCTGGAAGGTCATAATCACTTGCAGGACCACCCGACCTTTTTCACTGATGAAAACATCTCCACAGATGTGATAATGAGCACATTCCGATGAGCCAGCAGCAGGTGACTGCCCCTGGCTCAGAGGTGTGGAGATGTCAGAAAACCAGGGGCCCAGGAAAGCATCGCGGTGGAAAAGCAGCCCTTCAGCCTGGGACTGTCCTCTTGATTTCACAGGTGATACATATTCATTTTAGAAAATGTGGAAAACACAGCAGAGCATAAAGAAAACAGTAGGTTATCACGGAACCACTGGCCTTTCCTACCAGTCCATGTGTAAAGATGCACACGTACATATGAAATGAGTAAATATTTGAGAGGGCCTATTAGATGTTGGGTATAGAACGAGTGTGATAAATAAACCAAATATAAACCTTCCACTCATGGAGCTTAAAGTCTGTGGGCGGAGACAGGTAACAGACCAATAACTGAATATGTGACAACACACTGGAAAATGCTGTGCAGGTAACGGGTATGGTGACAGTCACACGATGGCGTGGGAGGGGACGGGGGTTACAAGGCTGAGGGCCTCGGTGGAATGAAGCAGTGTTGTGGGGAAGCCAGCGGATTTCAGGAGAAAACATTCCAGCCAAGTTTCACAGGATGAGGCCGCGGCCACGTGATCAAGCAGAGAGCGTTACCGGGAGATGCACCGCCTGTGCGGATGGCATTGGACGGGTGGTATTAGATGTAAGAGAGGTTGACATGTGGCCAAAGTTAGGGAGACACAGTGACCTTTCAGTGCCGGCTTTCTATGGCGGGGCCAAGGGGAGATGAGGATGCAGTAATGAAGCTGTGCAGCGCAATTTTATGGTCTAACCAGTTAAGCTAAATTGAAAGTTTATAATAAAGTATACCTTAGAATTAAATAGTATGGTATGTTTATGTTTTCTAAAGAAATTGGGAACATGTATATAGTGTTTTATGATTTTTTTTAAACGTAAGTCTAACACCTGTTTTCTGACACATTTCCCAGCCTAGATATGTAGACATTCACTAATTGATAAATTGGCTTAAATGTTCGGTGGCATATAACTGAAAAGCATGCCATATCTCCAACTCTTTATCTTCTATGTAAATCTGATATACATGTTTATAGTGTGAAACCAAAGGGCTGCCTTCTCTCCTCTGCTATGGAGGCGGAGTGCGTGTTTAGGACCCACCAGGAAGTACTGGTCCCGTCCACCATGCCCACCCCGAAACTCCCCCCCATCACGTGTGACGCCCTTCCCTTTCTCATCAGCTTGTCCTGCAGCCATTCCCTTTCTGCTTATCCTTAGGGCCAACGTGTGTCATCCTGTTTTCTATATATAGGGATGGTAGGAAGCTTCGCTGTGGCGTGGGATTGAGGAACATCTGTTAAAGAGAAGGCTAGAGCTGAAGGTGTTAAATGTTTAGAGATGATAAGGCTGTGGGCTCCGCTCCCCCCAGGTTTGCACAGGCCTGGCACACACAGGAGAGCCAATTCTCAGCTCATTTCTAGGAGGCGGGTGTTATCTTCCATTAATGGTGCTTTGGAGTAGGGCTTTGGTGCCATGCTAATGTTCCTATGTCTGGCTTGATGTTAACTTGATGTAACTCTGAAAGAAAGAGTTGGTGGTTTGCATTTTACCCAGGTCCTAATTCAGGACAGTCTGGCTTGGCTAGAGCTTAATACCTCTTGTAGGGCTCCCAAAGTGTGTGTGCATGTGTGTGTGTGTCTGTCTGTCTAGGAAGCACTGAATTTTTATATCCGAATGACACAAAAAAACTTCTAGAAATGTATATGAACAAGTCAGATATTCTCTTACTGAATGAAACTTTATTTAAATTTTCTTTCTTCTTGTATACCTCTATTGACTGTTACTGAAAAAAGTTATTTGGCTCGGCTTCGTCAAAGTCTTCGATTTGAATTCTGTTGGATCTTCAGGCCACTGTGTCCTTTTCCTGCTTGTTACTTGGGGGCCCTCAGTCATCTACTGAAGTGTCTCCCACGCGGCCTCCCAGAACTTTGAAGCTCCTCTCTGTGTGTTTACCGCACACTCGCTTCGAATAGTCTGTAATGTTGGCCCATATCAGCAATAACAGATAAGAAAAAGATGGCTTTGTTTTGGTTTTAATTACAGCAATGTAATTCATAACAGCTTTGTTTATTTACTTAGAACTCATAATCATTATTCACATTTCAGACTGATTTAAGCATTATTTTTTATGGTGGTTTTGAGCTGGATCTTAAGCTATCAAATGTTCCCCAATAAAAGACGGCATTTTTTTTCCAAAAATATAGGCCTTAAAATTTTAATGAAATTTGCTTTGCCAGCCTCATACTATGCTTGTATTTATTTCCCTATGATAGCTTTCTTCTCACATCTAATTTGTTTCGGATTATCTTCCCCCTTCCTTCCCATCTACCAGGAGAATCCTGTTTTCACCTTGTGCAGGACACAGTTTAAGTGAGTCGATCAGTACATCACTACTTACTTTTGGACAAATCTCACTTGCATTGCTTTTTCTGTGCCGTCACTCGCGTTTCCCCTTATCGGCTGTGCTGGTCTTAGCTCAGGCGGCCATCACAGAATGCCATCGGCTGGACGCTGAAACAGCTGACATTGACTCTCTCAGGGATGGAGAAAGTGAAGTCCAAGGTTAAGGTCAGCAGGTTGGGATCCTTTTATTGGCAGACCTTCTCCCTGTGTCCTCACATGCCTGAGATAGAGCTCGGGTCTCTCTTTTCTTAGGGACGCTAATCCCATCCAAGGTCCATGACCCACATGCATTCATTTAAACCTACTTCCCTCCAAAGGCCATGACATTGGCAGTTAGGGCTTCACCAGGTCATACCTGGGGGATGCAAACATTCAGTCCCAAACAACTGCCTCCCTCTCGTCACCGTCCTTCACACCTGCCGGGTTACTCCAGCGCTTGGAATTATTGTGACAGCTGATGGCCGCGTGTCGTGTGTTGCATGTCAGTGAGGAGGTGTTTGTGTTCCCACCGTGCTCATACCTGCTAGAGGGCCTGTCATTGCTGCAGCCTGCAGGCATCTGCCTCCTCCATGATATGTATTCAGGAACATCAAGAACATATAATCAGGAAGCGTCTTAGGGAAGCCATGGGTCCCCTTGAATGTCCTGGCCGTCACGTATTTCTGTCTGCCAATAACAAGTGTTAAAGAAGTGAAGACACAGACCCTCACAGCCTGCTGGGGGGATTGCAAAACCACAGGCTTTTGGAAACCAGCTGGGCAGCCCCCCGCAATGCGAAACATAGGGTTACCATTTGACCCCGCAATCCCACTCGTAGGCACATACCCAGGAGAAATGAAAACCTAGAGCCGCACCCAAAGCTGTGTGTGAATGTTCACAGCAGCATTACCCAGAAGGAGAGCCCAGAGCTGCAGCCAGCTGATGTGTAGACACACAGGCCGTGTATCCGTGCAGTGGAACCTTATTCCCAGTCAGAAGGAGGGACCTCGGTACCTGCGACAACCTGCACGAACCCTGAGGGCACTGTGCCACCTAAAAGAACCCAATCTCAAAAGGCTGTAGTCGGCCACGTGGCGGGGCCGCAGCTGCGAGAACAGCCTCGAGCCGCATAGTCCAGACCTGGAATCATGGGAGCAAGAAGGGGCCCAGGTTAGAGGAGTGGTCCTATCTGCAGTTCCCTCATCACCATAGTAACAGACACACCTCAGGTGGAGATTTAAGGTGCTAATGCGACCTGCGATGAAGTACCTGGCAGGTGTACTGCGCAGGCACAGTGAAGGTCCCGCATTAACGTACTGCAGGGGAGGCAAGAGGGAGGGGTGGCCGGACCCCAAGAGCCTGTGGGACCCAAGAGCCTGGGAGCCCCCGGGAGCCACACCTGTCTCCGCCCCAGCATCTCGGTGTGTCAAGCTGCCCTTTAACTCACTTTTCTCTCAGCAGACTGCCCCGCCCACTCATGATTTCTGTCCTGAGGGGCAGGGTATCAAGGCCAGTATTATACGAGTCCATCTATAGACTTTCCAGAACAGGCAAACATAAAGAAAGTAGATTCGTGGTTGCTGGGGGCTTTGAGGATGGCTAAATCGTGGATAATTCTGCATGGAAACATGGGAGTAAATTTACACAGTTTTTTTTCTTGTGGGAAGACGTATAAAAATATTCTGAAAATAGATGGTGGTGATAGTGACATGATCCTCAGAATATGTTCGTGTTAAAAGCCACTGAATTGTACAGTTTTACAGGATGTTTTGTTATATCTCAGTCAAGAATAAAGCTTCTCCCCTCCCCCCCAAGAAAACCTGACTTAACCAGAACCAGGCTTCCTTAAAACCTTATCAGCGTAGCTGGCCTTAAATGTGCTTCCTGTGCTGATGGCTGAGGGCGTGGCATCCTTAAGACCATTTTCACTCTATTATCTTCTACCCCAAAGAGAAACTGGAGTCGCCTCTGTCATGCTGGTCCCCATTCCTTCAGGGATCCCTGACAGGTCCTGTTGGGCTGCAGATTCCTTGTAAGGACTGACAGACACCAGACCCAGGCACAGCATGGAAGGCGCGCAGCCCGGCCTGGGACATGGCTCTTACACCTCCTGCGCATTAGCACCAAGTTCAGCTCGCACCCTTCCTGCAAAACCAGGTCGCCTTCTGCCTCAGGGCTTCTTGCTTTCTGCCCTGGACTTCTTCAGTGGTGGGAGTTGACATCCCCTGGGAACTTTCATTAATGGGGGATGGAGAGCCAGGAGATGAACACTCAGGTGTTGTGGGTGGACAGCTAAGTTTGTTCCACCTTGGGCAGCAGTGGGCAGACGCCCCCTCTGTCCACGGTGCTGACCAGGTCAGTAACACACCCTTGGATGCCTTTCTCCCCATCCTTCCTGCTTGCATGCCTCCTAGCATCCTTCTGACCACCCGTACCCCTCTGTTTCCTGGGATCCCCCAACACTAAGCCCCTGATGTTCGAGCCCTCGTCTCTGTTTTTGGAAACTGTAGGGCTCAGACACATTGTGATTCCTCGGATCCTAGGTGAGTTCCTTAACTCTCGGGGCCTCGGTTGCTTCACCTACGTGGAATAATAACAGCAGTTGCCTCCTGTGCAGGAAAGAGCTAACAGCAGCCTGAGCCTGCTGGCCTGAGAGGCACACATTGGTCTCTGGCTGGCATCTGAGACCCTGGCTGGTACTGATATCCACTTTTTCCTGATTGAGAGGAGTTGCTCACTGCCTAGACGTTTGTACAAATAATGTGGATTTTGCTGAACACCTGCTTTCTTCTGGTAACCGGGATCTGTTACTCTTCTAGGCGGAGGGTACCTGCGTGATCAGACCTCCTACAAATACACAAGCCCTGGGCACTGAGTCCCTCAGGGGCCCCCTCAGTCAGAACTTACACAGGTGTCCAGGCCTTTTCGTTGCTGGGGAAGAGTACAGTGTGAGCACCGCGGGGGGGGGGGGGGAGTGGGGTGAGGGCAGGAAGCCTGAGGCGATTCCTGCAGACCCCACCTGTCTTCTCTTCATCTCCGCCGTGTGTCCCCGTTACCCGCCGTGATGGCTTGGAGCCAAAAGTACAACCTAGATTTCCGAGTCCTATGAGTCTTTGTAGTAAGTCTTTGAATCTGGGGTTGACTTGGGGACCCCTGGCACACTTGCTGTGCTTATTGTGAAGATTAAGTCGGATAAGGAATAGAAAAGATTTGAGTACAATGCCTTTCAATCATGAGTGCAGGAAATCTTCAGATTCACTGAAGTGCTTCCCGTCAGCTCACTGTGGGATAGCCGTTTGTTTGGGGATCTCAAGATAATCAGATGGACTGAGTCCTCAGGTCATATCAGTCTCAAGGGTTAAAAAGGGGTGGCTTGGCATCAGATGCCCTGGAGCAGAGACTTAGCTCCTTGATGCTCAATGCAGTCACTTCAAAACCCGCTCCAGCTCCCCCACCCTTTGCACAGCCGGCAGGAGAGGCAGCACACGAGCTCGTGACTTCTCTATTTTTGTGGTCCTCCCCACGCACCAGCCATTGGCCTGGGCTGCAGTTTACCTCCTGAGCTGACTCCATTTCCCGTCTGCAGTGCCCTCTGCCTCCCACCAGCGGGGCCCCTTCTGACCACTGATGGTGACCTGGCTGTCATCCTCTCTCTGGGAAGTTCTCACTGAGTCACTCCTTTCAGGGAACAGAGTGCTGTTAAAGCACGGGTGTGAGTGCGTGCGTGCGGAGGTCTGGGTCTGCGCAGGGAGGGCCTTGGCCTCTCTGTCTGTGGACTTGAGCAGGTTACTCAGATGGCCTGAGGCTGTGCTAATCTGTAATACCAAGGCAATGGTTTATTGACTGAGGATTGTGTGCTGGGCCAGGGTGGGATGGAGGAAGGAGGAGCTGCTACTAGGGTGAACACACTGCACAGGCACCAGAGCACTGTGCCCGTGCTGGCCTTCTTAGTTCTTATTTCCTCACTGCATAGCTTTCTGTTACTCTTACTGTCGTCTCCTTTTTTATGCTGTCCTACTTTGATTCTCTGAATCGATTGTAGGCTCCTTGAAGGTTTGGGCTGCCTCGTCTTCATCTCCACGTTCTCTGCGGACGTCAGCAGGTGGTGTGATGTGATTGGGCTCAGGTGGGCACCCTGTCAACCCCGTGGATGAGGACCTGGGAGTTTGGAAACAGGTCACAGGGACGTTCCGGAGAGAAGAAAGCACAGGACCGGAGTGTACCGGGAGCTAATGAGGTGGCGTGTTTCCAGGGCTGTTATGGACGAGTCCTACCTGCTGATGACGGTCTCCTTCGTCATTCGCTGCTTTAGAAATAAGTGCCCCATTCATTGCCCTCTAATTTTGTTTCGTTAATTATGTCAAACGGTGGTGGTATCTGAGGCAAACAAGCCTTTGGTTTCCATTTCACCTTAATCATTGGCAAACATTTATCATGCGTTGGGCTATTAAGCCCTTTAGATTATCTTTCTCGTGGAGATAGAAAGAGCCGCTTCGTGGCGACCTATGAAAATGCAAGTATTATAAAGAAATAGTAAAATAGAGTATTCCTCGCTATCGAACAATTGTTTTAGCCATTGCTTTATTTGAGAAGCATTTACATTATTCTTACTTTGTGTCAGACAATATTCGAAAAAGTTTATACCTATTAGCTGTTTTAATTCTTCTGACACTTTGAGGTAGTGGTGATCATTCCACTTTGCAGACAAAAAAACTCAGGCGTAGAATGGTAGGTTAATTATCTAGGGTCACACAGACATGTTAATGGCTGAGCTTATCAAACCAGTCAGTCTGGCCCTGTGGTATGTTCTGTTAAACCCTTTTCTATACCGTGTTCCATTAGTATCCGCGTACTTCACCGTTACAGGTACACATATGTGTGCATGGTGATGTGGACATTGTTTTAATAGTTTGGGGGCCAACGCGGTGTCATGACTCAAAATAAACTAACAGAAACCTGTGTTGTGGATTTGCAAACTTCTGTGACATGCTTGTTTACAATCACTTTTCCTTGTAATTAGGGCCGAGAAGGTCACTAAGGTGGTGGATGATAAAATATGGATAGATTAGAAATGCTTGGAAAGTATCTCCCAACTCTCAGCCAATGTCACGAGAGCAGCTAATGCTTTCCTGTCACCTCCACGGTGCATCCTGTGGGGCCGCGTCCCTCAGCGTGATGGCCCCAGCTAGCTGGCCTCACAGTCGCCCTCTTTGTCCATTTTACGTGTAATCCAGCATTAAAAGCGTAAGATAGAAAAGGATGAAAGGACTTTGTCCCACTTTATTTATTCAGCTAAATCTTCACATCTTGACCTGAGATCAAATCCAGCCCATCTTGTCAGTCCTGCCCCTCCGCGCACTTTCATCCTGCAGACAGATTTAATGGATTGCGAGGCTGTGAATCAGTAATAAGAAAGAGCAGACGGGTGGCCAGCGTGATGAAGATTTTATTTGTAGTTAAGTCCTAATTCTAATGAACATTATGTAGCTGGAGAAATATGGTGTTTGCACCTCTTCCTGGCAGGTGTTTTTAAGTCGGTGGCAGAAAGGAGATGACCTATTTGTTGAAATTGTTCTTGCATCTTTTTTTCTTGGATTCATTTGTTTGTTTCCCAAACCACAGTTAATTTACTAAGGAAAATTAGCATTATGTTTAACAAGCACGCTAAACAAATTTGTTTGCAGTGTTTTGAAGTATCATAGCTGAACTTCTGCATTAGAGATGAAATACTACGAAAAGATGTGCAAAATGGAAGGTGTCTAATTAGTGGAAACCGAGTATTTTTTCCCAAAAATGTTCAACAGACCTTGAATAAAAATAATGTGTATACAGAGAAAAGCATTTTCAATTTGCTACAAGTGATTTTTTCAAAACTGAATCGACCAATTATATATGAATTTATGTAAATTTGGATCAGACTGCAGGGGGTTGGGTTTGGCAACCTATGTCTGGTGGGTCAAAGATATTTCTCTACTTTTGGTGTTGCCCACAAACTAAGAATAGTTTTTATATTTTTAGGTGTTTGGAAAAAAAGATCAAAAGAATAATATTTAATGATACATGCAGTTTATGTAACATTAAGATTTCAGTGTCCACAAATAAAGTTTTGTTGGAACACAGCGACACTCATTTGTTGATGTATTGTTGGCGACGGCTTTCGTGTTAACACAGCAGAGTTGGGTGGTTCTGCTACAGGTTTTATGGCCTGCAAGACTGAAAATATTTATCATTTGGCCTTTAAAAAAGCAGTCTGCAGGCCCTGGCTCTCGCCAATACAGAAAATATAACATCCGCAGTAATAAGACTGCGATAAGTACTTTGCTATACATTATTTCTAGTGTTTCTAATATGACTCCACCGTAGATCAAATCATTTCCATTTTACAGATCGGGACACTGAGGCTCTGGTGATAAAGTCATTTATTTGGTTAGAGCTGGGTTTTAAGGACAATCTTTAACCCTAATGATTAGTACTATATGGCTAGAATTTAGACCTATTTCAGATCAACATTGTCTTTTGAAAATGGGGTTGTGCCTTCTGTTATCTAATATAATAGATGTTTGTAGGACTGGATGGATTGATTTTAAAGCAGTCATTCAGTGCATGGAATTTCTGACAGGCCGCAGTAATTCATGGCTGTTGATAATGGAGCGGCCAATACTCTATTTGATAGTAGAGTCCCTTTTCTTTGTCCATATGGATCCGATTTCCCTCTGCTATATATAAAAAGATTACAAATGGGTACAGCTTCCGTCTTGAAAACTGTAACACAGCAGTCTTGTCGAATTGTCCTGTAGGGCCTGTCTGTGGAAATCCTTGCTGCTCACTCATTTATTGTAAAAAAAAAAAGAAAAAGGCAAAGATGATGGCTGTTCATACGAAGAGCTTACTCAGCTAGGGTTACAGAAGGAGGCAAGGGTTACTGATGGTTTTATCATTTATGTCTCACCTCCCTTGTTGAACTGGAGATGAAGGTAAATGATGGTTGCATTAGGATGTGACAGTGATGGGTTTTGTGTATTTAAGAAATGGTTTAGGAGGAAGTCCATTGAGCAGGATACTTAGGCTGACTTTAAGTGTGAAAAGAGAGGGAACCACTGTTTGCTCAGGAGCTTCCTGAAATCCAGGGTTAAAAGACTGGTTAAATAAAACGTGTCAGGTCAAGTGTATCGTAGTTTGCAGAAGCGTTTAGACTTCTGATTGGACCTTCTGAAGACCAAGGTGTCAAACACAGGGTTGAATATCAGGGTAACAGCCTAAGATTCGCCTAGTGGCGTCGATATATGAAAATAGCCCCTCTATAGACTCCCTGAGGCTTAGACGGTGATCTATTAATACATAATACTGAGAGCAGAGCCTGTGCTTTGTAGAATCCTCCGTGTCTGGGACAATCACTAAATGATAGTGAACATGGCTGTCTCTAGCTAACCTTACAGCAGTGACAGTGTGCCAGCTGCTGTGCTCAGTCTGTACATTTCATACCTTATTTAATTGTCCAAAGTAGCTGCTGGCCTTAATATTTATTGCACTATTACAGGCTTACAGAGCCACGTGACACTTTCCGAATGGCTGAAATTAGTGCTCAGGTGTCTCCGGCTTCACAGCGTGAGGTAGTTTCCTCTGTGCTGTGTCGCTGCAGATGTGTGATGAGGGAAGGGCGGGAGTCCACGGAGAGGCCGTCGTTATCAGGAAAACCTGGAATTTGGAACTGTTTGTAATCTGAAGTGTCTTTGCTCCTGATTCCAGTATGGTGAGCGCCATTACTAAGCTTTGTCAGAGTTCTGTACTCTTACTTTGCTTTGGAAAAGCATCATTATGGACCCGTCTGAGTTAGGACTTAGGACCGACTGACCAGGTGAGCTGCCCACCGCGGAGTGACTAGCAGAAGGGGTCGTGTTTCTGCTCCAGCATGGATGGATTACCCAGGATCGATTGTTCCAAATGCTTTTTGTTGAGATAAAACTAATATTAGCACCCCCTCAAGTGCCGTAATGTGTATGATTTGAAGAGTTCTTATATATATTATACCTTAAATGGTTTTCACAGCAATGCTGCTGGTCCAGTAGGGAGGCGTTTTAGAGCTAAGAAAAGGGGCTCAGAGGAGGTGGGCGATGTGTCCAAGTAACTCTGCTGGGTGCTCACGCCTTCTGAAGTGAGCATATGCCAGGAGGTGCCTGGAGTGGGCGATCAGATCCACACAATGGGCATCAGCCAATGTCCCTGGGCTAGTGAAAGAAGATTGTAAGGGCGTTCGGGGTCTTCCCTTTTATTTTATTTAATTTTTATTTTTTTATTTTATTAAAAAGATTTTTATTGGGGAATTGGGAGAGGGGAACAGCTAAGTTGTCCTTCAATCTTAGTTGAGGGTGCAGCTAGCTCAGCTCCAAGTCTAGTCGCGCTGCTCAGCTCAAGGTGCTGCGTTTAATTAGTTGCGGGTGGGCGTAGCCACCATTCCATGCGGGAGTCAAACCAGCAGCCTCGTTGTTAAGAGCGCACACTCTATCCCCTGAGCCATCTGGGCTGCAGCTCAGTTCAAGGTGCTGTGTTACAATCTTAGTTGCAGGTGGGTGTATCCCACCATTCAAACTGCCGCCTTGTTGTTAAGAGCTGGTGCTCTCACCAGCTGAGCCATCCTGCCACCTGTTAGCAGCTCAGCGCGGGTGCAGTGTCACTGGCTCATGTGGGAATCGAACCAGCGATCCTGTTGCTCAGAGCTCGCACTCTTGGGCAAGCTCTTAACGAACTGAGCCAGTCAGCTGGCCCTGGGGTCTTCCCTTTTAGAGACTGAAGTGGTTCCCAGAGCCACCAAGGCACACACAAGGGCACAGAAGGGAACACATGGCATATACATGTGTCAGAGGCCTGATGCCAGTTCTGCACTGTCCGTTGGAAATACAAGGAGAGCCAAAGCACAGCGTTAGCTTCTCAAGCAATCACAGTGATACGTACAGTGGAACAGGTGACAGTTTTAACAATATGTTCGAACAATTTTATCAAACAGTTGTGAATGAGATGCATTGAGCTCACTTTTTGCCCTGTCTTCGGTTCCCCCTGGCTACACTGTCAGCACTCAGTGGCCACCTGGCCAGTGGCTGCCGTCCTGGGTGGCACAGCTGTAAACGGCAGGGCCACCCAGTGCAGCCTCCCTGCCGAGCTTTGGAGGCACTCTCACAGAAGAGGCGGGGTGACGTTTGCCTTATTAATCCCCCTACACCCCCATTTCGGTCATTCAGGTGATCGCCTGTATGTTTAAATGTAATTGAATTTTCATATTTTTAACCTAACTGGCTGGGGCTAGTCATCTCACTGTTTGATATTCAGCCATCTGATAAAGGGTTTCTGTTCTCAAGAGTTCTCTGAGGAAGCGGAATATCTGTGCAAGGATATACATAAACATGACTCTAGTGACTGGAACAAAATTAGAGATTCCTGAGGAAAATGGCTGCTGTAATTTAACAAACGCATTTCAACAAGATCCAAGGCTCCTGAGAAGCAAAGTGGTTATTTTGGGTTAATGTCAAATGAATGTGCTTTCATTTCACTTTTTTCTCCGTCTTCTTGTCATTGAGCTGAAATGAATGGTTGGTAATCGTTAGAATGCCATTTAGCTAGAGAAAGAGAAGAAAAGTCCAGAAAATATTTCAGCTACCCTTCAACTCCATCAATTATGTCCTAATAAAATTATGATAATTTGGGTCCAATTTACAAGGATTTTCGTATTTTCCCCTAGTCCTTTAGACATTTATTAATTCAACATAAAACATCCCTAGGAAATTAACACATATCATTATGCATAAATTATACACTTCTATAAAGAAATTTCCCCAATTGGCAAGGCTTACCAGAGAGCTTTTAAATATCATGTTCCAGATATATAGCTATGCATAGGGAACGCACATATTTTTTAACTTAATGAATATAAGGCTCTCCTCCACTTGTCTGAAATTTTGCATTATTGCCTAATATGACTTGATGCCATCATTATCATCTAATAATAATTACAATAACATGAACAGCTATTGAGATTGATTAGAGCTTACCATTAGTTGCGAGTGCAATTCAAGCCCCGCTCCATATACTTCACATACATTATTTCCTTTAGTCTTCTCAACAGGCCTATTTGCAAAGCTTTTCCAACCAGGAACAGGCAGCCCCTCCGACTGTATATTCCTAGACTGTATATTAGGAAGCATTGTAGAATAACAAAAAAAAAATGCTTTTTAAAAAAGATATTGGCAAATAACCCTCCACAGCATTCGTACGGATGGATCCGCCCACCGAAAATGTATGTGAATGTCTGTTACCTCCCGCACTTCCCGACACAGTGTAAAACTTGCGATCTTTGCACATTCAATAGATGGAAAACATGATGTGTGAAAACATTTTTGTTTTTGTATTTTCCATTATAATTGAGAGCAAGCCCTCTCCACAGCTCTTATCACCTTCCCAGTCTCCAAACAGCCCTGCCAGCGAGCGGATTAACAAGTTTTAAGTGAGATGGCTTTGTGGGTGGAAAGTCATGAGGAAAATTGAGTTGAGGAAGAGATGTAGGAGCTTTCTGACCTTGGCAGATAGATTCTGCTTTTATGAAATGCCCTTTTCTCCTTCCTGGGGCGGTTTGTGAGCCTTTTGGATGGAAAGTTCTTTGCACACTCAGCTGGTTAATGGGACACCTGTTAGCAGCATGCAAACCATCCCAGCCTGGCTGGCCACTCTGGCCACTGTTACCATATTTTTAAACTAAATGGAGGTCAGACTGAGCTGTTGAGATATGACAGTTACTAAACACACCCGCAGACACCCAAAAGGGATGCTAAGAATTGATGGACTTTCATTGTTACGTACCGGATTCTTCACTGATCCCGGGCTGAAATCGGCTGTTGACTTCACTCAATAAAGCTGCATGAGTATTGAGTATTTTCCTGTCCGTAGATGGCATTTGCAGATAGAAACATACTTCATAACGCCACCTCGTGGCCTCTACGTAACCTCTTAAGTGGTCCAATAAGAAGCTTCTGCCTCCTTTTTATTCCAGCTGTGGGATGTATTCCTCATTTTCCTCATGGCTGGGCGTTGACTACCACAGACAGCTTTGCAGAATGAGGCATATATGGTCAGTGTGTAGCACTTGATTTTGGAGTAACACCCCTCAACATAAAGATTATCTCCAATACTGAGGACAGCATACATGTGTGGGAGAAGAAAGCCATCCAGGCTCTTCAGGCCATTTTCTTTGTGCTTATTTCAGTGCCCATCCTGATAAACCTTTTAACAGAGCAGCAGTGTGGTAGGCCCATCCTAGCTGAGTCGAGCCCAGTGAGTTCTTTCTCAAAACCACCTGTTTGAACACGAAGGGAAATTCACAGCACAACGTAGATGGAAACGACGACGAAAATCTACCTTACATAATTAGTGTTGGCGCTATCCCTTCTCCATCCAGCTACTCCATATGACTCTTAGGTACCTCCTGGGCTTTCCTTGTTTCCAGATGATAATTGGCAGGGTAGCTTTTAGATCCTGACATGACCCCATGGCAAGAAAGCCAGTAGATATGGACACAGGTCTTCATTGATCTCGCTTGGACGTACAGACTGAATCAGCAGGCAGGACTTCTCTGCCGACCACGGTTATGTTCACAGCTCCTTAAAACAGGCCTTCATTCCAGGCTCAGGAAACCTTGGACAGGAATTTATGCTGCTATATCCCATATGAACATTCATTCCATTCCTTTTTATGAAGCTGACCACTCTGGGTACAAGCCCTAGAGTTAGGAAGACGGTATTATTTTCTTGAGCGTGTGGCAGATGGGTGGTCGATTACCTTTGTCGTAAAGAAACCTGATTTTACTCTTCATCAGTGAGTCTTCATCAGCATGGTCCTCACACATCGCTATTGCTCGTCTTTTTTTTGTTTCCCTCCTTCTTAGTTGGCAGCACCCATCTGTCTGCCAGAGAAGCCCATGACTGCATTGTCACGTTACCTCCATTACAAAAGCCTCAGGTTGATGCTAAATGGAGCCCAGATACTTGGCATTCTTGTGACTTGAAGCTTTGACAAAACCTATTCTCTTGCCTTCATCAGTATTGTTCTGAGTTTATTTCCGCCTGGGAAAAAGCCCATAGTTATTTGGGAGAATTGAGTTCTCATTTATCTTGGTTTATCTGTGCAGTTGATACAATCTGCTAGTTTAGAACTTGCTCAGAACTAACAAAAGAACCAAGTGGCTGAGGAGACCCTAAGTCTATACATTTCAGAAAGAGAAAGGATTTATTTTTCCGTGTTCTACTTGCCTTTAGAATAGAGTTTGAATTGAGTGATTATTGTGACTAGCATGAAATTTAATGGCGCCAACATCAGCACTTTGTCCATTTATCCAAGTGTGAAGGATTCGGTGTGCTGGGATGACCCGAAAGCTGCTTGGATCGAGCAGTTTATTAATCCAGAAGTTCAGTGCGATATGGTCACAAACACGGAACTCCACCGGTCTGTCTCGGAAGGGACTACCTCAGCCTATTTCCCAGCATGCTACTGTAAATACTTCAAATAAATCTGTTAGGGGCCGGACAAGTGGCTCAGTTGGTTAAGAGCTCACTCAAGAGTTTGAGTTCTGAGCAACAGTGGTTCGAGTCCCGGCCCGAGCTGAGCAGCCGCTGAGCTGCCAGCAGGTGGCTCAGCTAAAAAAAAAAAAATCTGTTAAAATTCTAAGAAATCAAACTATTCTGTATTGTTTTATTTTTTTTTACTTTTGAAAATTCATGCCTATCATTGTTTAAATAAATTTTGAACTTCTATCTGTATAAAATAATACCTTTTTCTGATGCAAATTGCATAGTTTCTTGTCAGTAAGAGGAGCTTTGCTGACCTATTGTGATGACGACGTGACGCATTAATGGTTACTATGCCGACTGGAGGATGAGGTTTTCACTTTAAATTTTAATGGTTTAGGAGTCCCGAAGGCATCTAGAACCGGGCATGTTCCGGGGCTAATTCATGTCTTTGCTGTTGTACACACCCACCCAGCCCAGCTTTTCAGGGACCCTGGTGTCAGGGCACAACTGTGACTGTCCTACTTCAAGGCCACAACAGTGTCATTAAAGAGAGGTGGCAGGAAAGGAGTCCAGAATGCATCGGGAAGCACTGTGCTGGGAGATGCAGACACGAGGCCCCTTATTCAGCGGAGAGAGGCTGGGAAGCCGGGCTCGCAGGAGTGGAGTGCTGAGGGATGCTAAGCGAGGGCCTCCTCAGGTGTAACGCTGTACAGGTGCAGGTGCTGGAAAGTTCCGTGTAGCAGCACCATGATCATCGTGCCGTTATGGGATGGTCCCATGGGGACATTGTCAGGGCTCCATCACGTGGATTACTGCCACGCTCTGAAATTTAGTGGGACGTGCACAGAAAGAGGACATGGCAGATCTCATTGTGCTGCTTATTACAAGGCAACCACTGGCCACCCCCCAAGGTCTCTGAGCCGACGCCCTGTCCTGTCTGTGAACGGAGATGGAACCGCTTGTGGTCCATAAATGTTCGACTTCATCGCCTAAGGAGAGCGTGTATCGGGGAGCATACCTACAAAATGTAACTGCTTCTACTCTGTGCGTATGTATCCCACACCTGTATTCTCTTGAGTGAATCACGTGGGGAGTCAGCCATTGCGTTTTAGTCTTCACGAAGCCGTTAGCATTTTATAGGGGTCACTGTGGGACCCTGTAACTTTCGTTTTGAGTCTTGGGAATAATCTTAAGTATTTTTCTCAGGATGACAATACAGGACATGCTTTAGTACAAATGGAAGTACATGCCCTGAACTATCATTTTACGCATTTGTTCACTTTGAAGTCACTCACTTTAGATGCCAGGCTCTCTGCTAGGCACACAACATAGATGCCACCTCACTTAGTGTAGAGAGCCTGTGGGCTATGGGCATAAGTCACATAGGGGATTTGAGGCAAATGCTTTGAAGAAGCAGGTGCCGTCCTGTGAGCATGGAGGGGACCTGACTTAGGGTGTCAGGAAGGGTAAGGGGGACCCACAGATGGAGGTGGGACCGAGAAAGAACATGCTAGAAGAAACAGTATGCATAAGAGCCTTGATGTGGGAAGGAGCTTATCAACTTTCAAGAACTGAAACCACTTCAGTGTGTCTGGAGTGCAGAGAGCAGGTGGGGGGTGGTGGGAGGTGAGGTGTTGGGACTGTTCCGGAAAGGCTGGTGACGGAGGGACCAGTAGGCCAATGACTGTGACTGAAGACACGGAAGCATCTTAGGAGGGTCAGGGTGGAGAGGACTGATGACAGGGCAAGGCCAGGTGGGGTCAGGAGTGAATGCAGTGAGAATCTCCTCCTATTGCAGGTGAGATGATGGTAGGCTGGGGACACGGGTGGCAGGGATGGAGAGATGTGGGTGAGGCCACGTGGGCTGGACCTCCGGGCGCCTGGCTCCTGAGCAGAGGTGAGAGGGAGAGGAAGGTCTGTGAGACTCCTGTCTTTCTGGCTTGTGAAACTGGATGAATGACAGTGGTGCTGTTCCCTGCCGACACTGGAAGTGGACCAGTTGCTGGGGTAAGAAGGTGGTATAGGAAGGCATGTGATTGTGTTCAGACATGTTGAGTTTGGCTTTCCTTTAGAGTATCCAAATCGAGAGGTCAGGTAGCCAATGGGCTACATGGTGGTGGAACTTGGGAAAGTCTGAAGATAAACTATTACAAGTCACAGAACTAGAAATACATATTAATTGGTAGGTCCAAACTATCGTCATTGTCACTATAAATTTAGGAAGGCTCAGTGTAAAATTTTGGATGGTCAGAACAGTGGTGGATTTGTAAAAATTGGATTGCCCTCGTAGCATTTAACAGTTTTATAATTATGGCACAATTTTTCTTATCTAACCTTTAAAAGTTAGATTTCGGGTTTTTAAAAATGTTTTCATTCTGATCTAAAAAATGTGGCAGTGATTTTAAAGAATGATAAGAAGGGAGTTGTTTTCACATAGGTTGTAAGGAATGTTGGTCTTTATATTCTTATGAAATATTTTTCTTAATTTCAAAAGAGAGTTTTGACTTTCATATGAAGATCAAATAATTTTGCTTATTGAAACATATTACAATATTAGTATCTTTCTTATTTCAGCTATTTATATATAAATCAGCCTATAATAGGCCTTTTTTATAGATTTACTGTGACAATTTTCTTATTCATCAGAATAGCTTATTACACAGGTTAAAGAGTATCATGATAAAATCAGGTCCTCTTTAATTTAATAAGTAAAACTTTTTCTAACATTACTTGCTATTGAAACTTTTTGTAAAAGTAGTGGTAGCACTGGATGCAACTAAGAAACAAAAGTCTGGTTTATGCTTTATTCTAAAATTCATGTTTTATTTTTTGGTGTGTACACTTGAACTTGAAACAAATAACACATTTTAGAGTATGTACCATTTTATTTAAATAAATTAAAAATGTAATAAAATACATAAACATGTATTATCTTTTAGGAATTATACAAAAGTTTTGCCTATTGATATTGGTTGGGATCTTTTTTATTATGAGTTATGGAATTAATCTATAGCTCTAGCTTATGTAAATAAGATACACATAAAACAATAGCAATGGAATTTATATTAAGCTATGAGATAATAGGTGATTTTTAATATAATGTGTGGCCCATAAAGTTCATTTGCAAATATAATTTTATTATATCTCATTTACCAGTGTATTTTAAAATTGTAGACTTTTCAAAGTAGGAAAGTTAACTAATTGGATTGATTATCTGGATAGGTAAATAATGCACAATGCATTTACTAGTTTTCTCTCAGATATTTATTTGGCTGTTAATCTTTGTTTTTTAAATAAAATATATTTTTGCTATGTAAAATCCTAATATTGTCAAAGTGTGCATTTTGGAACCTAACTTACCCTTCTAAACGTAATGTTATATGTTGTCATTTTTAGTGACTGATTGCCTCTGGTTGTAATAGAAAATTTCTCGTAATCACCTTTCTGATTAGTCAACCTAATGCCTTTATGTTTTATGCAGCACTGTCTGTCTACTCCTGGTTTTGGGCAGACATCATATCCTAGAGAATTACTAGTTTGCTTGTTTTAGCAATTTATACTTTGGCAATTCTGTGATAATAATGTGATTTGTATTTGGTTACCATCGCAGAAAATCCTGTGGCATTACAGAGTTTAATTTATGGGGAGGATCTTCAGACTTATAAAGAATTACTGACCATTTAAGAATAAATAATTAATGTGGATAAAATTGAGTCTTAACTGTAGTAATGCCTGTCTGAGCTGCACACAGTTGCGTGCACAGACCCACGGCCGCCCATTCCTGTAGGAAAAAGACCGGATATCAGGGGACCTTTTCCTATGTGCTGAGTCCTCACAGAGGGGCCAGGGGCTCTAGAGGGAAGTCTTTGAGGCCAGGCCTGCTCTCAATGGCTGTGGGATCCCTGGTATTTCAGTGTCCCCAACACTCCGTTTCCTCATTGATATAATCAGTGGACTAAATCATGTTGTTTCTTAGCTTCCTTCTTCCCTAAAATACTTTCCTTGCATCCTACGAAAAGCTAGAGTTTGATTATTTTGTATTGGTAACATTGCTATTAATTAAGAGGTTACAGGTAACACGGATGGAAGATAAATTCATTTCCTGAGTTAAAACAGTAGGAGGGCCCAGCTGATCCTTTAGTCTGTGATGTTTGGTTCTTGCTGTATTGTGGGTCTGAGACCTAGGGAGGCTGGCTTCCCCTCCGTACCCTTTATCCTGCCTGACTTGGAGACTCCGGATTGGCTGGTTTGGGAAATCACTCATTTTGGAAGAGTCCTCATAACCTTGTTAGCTCAAGGTTATCTTTTATCTGATTCCCATCTTCCTGGATAGCTCACAGCCAGCAGAGCATTAAAAAAATCTATTTTCTTAGTGGTTTCCTTTTCTAGATTTGAATAATTCACTTGATTCTTCCCAGCTACTTAGATGAAAGCCTGTTATCTAGGAATGCTAATTTTAGTTCCCTTTGTTTGAAGTTAGAGAAATAAGCACATAATTTTAGTCTACATAGTAAGTCCTCAGGTCCTTCAATGTGGCCATTTGAAAAAAACCCTAAATAATGTTTAGGTACCTCTTGTATTGTGAGGTTAGATATTTGCCTGAGATCTGTGTTTCCTTTTCCTGTTCCTTTATTTTTTTCATTATGTTTTTATCTGAAGAGGGTGAACAAGGGGCAAAATCACTTTGAGTGTTGGGCTTACTCTGCATTGAGTTCCTTTCTATTCCACTCCTGTATCATTTTACACTCCTTATTTCAAACTTTCCAACAGCAGATATCAAATGACCACTGTTTTATACCAGAGGGAGTTTTTATGAGCCAGGCCAAAGAAGCTACTAGCTCTCTCAGACCTTTATTCTAACTTTGAGGTTCTATGATTCAATTAGACTAAAATCTAAAAAAATTGTCATTTTTGTAGGTGAAGAATTGTGTAGGTGTCGATTTTACATGGCACAGCCTACGTGCGAAAGCTTAGTTATTCATTGTTTAGAAAAAAATGTATAGCTCATCTGTGAAAATGGTAACAAGCAGCAAAGCTTATTAAGACACGAACTTCATTTAAAAAAAACTTAGTTATCATCATGAGTGCTAGATATTAAAAACTATATTTTAAGCATTTGTAAATCAAATGGGAATAAAATGTTGTTTGCATAATCTTATTTTCTTTTATAGGGAATGTTTTTTTTTCTGTTTTATGAGACAAATCACAGGCATTACACTTTGAAATCAATTTCATTGTTTTCTTTGCAATTGCTACATAGCTGCTGAGTATTTGTGTGTGTTTTGATGACTAATGAAGTGCACGCTTGATTATGTGCCGTTTGTAAAAATATCTTTTTCTGGCAAAGGGTGGTTTTCAGTATGACCTTGACAAAGGCAATGTAGAAATGTGTTACTTCCCTTCAAAAGAATGGAAATCAGTATTAACAACTGTTAAGGGAACTATTTAAAAATAAACAATTAAAATAATGGCTATTCTTTGTATATTACTTATTGAAATTATATGAACACATAAACAGAACACCTACGCCTACCTATTTTCAGAAGCCAGTGTAATAATGCTAATTCAAAAATTTGTAAATATCACAATCATTCTCTATTAATTCCATGTCATTACCTTTTATTTCTAAGTATGCCAGGCACTGGGTAGATGGTAGAATGCTCCCACGATTACTTCTCCATGTTTCTAGCCATCATCCCATGTTCCCCACCCGCCTGCCGCTATGGCCCTGCCTCCGCCTGCTTGTATTCACTTGGCTTTGTCAGTTCACCCCTTTCTTCCTTCCAGACCTTGCCTGTCAAGTTTTGCTCACCTTTCAATGTCTGCTTTAACTTCTGCCTTTTCCACAAGGCTGTCCAGATGCCCTACAGTCAGAATCCCCGTTCAAGGTCACTGCTGTCAGCCTGCCCGTCACTGGAGCTCATCTCAGGCATGTTGCCGTGTGACCCACATACTCTGTGTGTGCCTCCCCCAGCAAGACTGTACCTCTCCTCCCTGTGGTCCCCGCTGTGGCACAAATCGTGCTCATCTAAGCCATCCAGGTGTGTTCGATTGAACCGTTGGCTAAAATTAAAGCCGCATCCCAAAGTAGTTGAGGTTCAGGCTTGATTTCCCGGAGTGCTGCGTGTGGAGTGGGTGGGCCAATTATGTCCGCCGCTTCCTTTTCAAAGGATTTCACTTATCCTCTCATTTTCTGCCCCAGTGGATAAATCATCTCACACCATCATTCATTTAACTTCAAACACGGTTCCAAAGCATTGAGAAAGAAATGCTAGGAAAAACAGAATGTCTGCATCCGTCTGCAGGGTCTTAGGTGCCAGGCGAGAGGCCATGAAAAATGTAGGTGGGTGCTGGGAAGAGCAGTTATTTAAAAAGGAATGAAATAAGTCGTCGCTATTTTATCAGGGAGCAGGAGGAAACCTTTGACAGAAATCACAGGGCGATAGATGCTTTCTTTGACCCCTCTTTCTCAGCTTCTTAATATCTCTTTAATATTAATATTAATAACAGCAGAAATGCCCCAGTTTCATAGTTTTTGCATAACACACTTCATCCTATCTGACCCTCATGGCATCATATCCGACTGAGATCGGTGGGGCAGAAGTTACACATTATTCAGATGTGGCCGAGGTAATTGGTTACGAACTGGGTAATATTTTTTCAAGCCCGATTGTAAAATCTTACTGTTTTTTTTTTTTTTTTATGAAACGTTAGTCTAATCTGTAATGTCTCCAACCTCTTTGCATAATTTAAAAATAAAGTAGCATCTATGGTCCAGAATGCAATGTCGTATCTTACAGCTTGGTACTTACAGCCATATTTTATAGCTCTATCTTTTAAAGCAGATGAACTATTTTGATCATAATTCATGGGCCCTGGTTCCAAGTTGCACTATTTCAGAGTTTCCTGTTCCTGTGGATGAAGGGGTGAGATGAGTAGGCCTATACCCTAAAATTTTAGGATCATCAGAGTTTGTCCATTGATAATAGGGGTCTGTCTGTACAGGCGGGTGCTGCTGTCCCTACAATGAGGCTAAATAAGCCACGACACCCAGACAAGAGGGAGGCGGGGGCAGGGAAGAGCCCTGAAATGGTTGAGTCCCCCCTTCTCTCTCCTCTGGCCCCATGAGTTGTACCCTTGGGTATTTGGGAGCTGAAGGAACCCATCAGTGCCCTGTTATCTGAGGTAGCTTGAATTGGGTCTTTGTTCTGGGCCATGCAGAGTCCTGACCTGATTCAATGCAGATGGAGTCATTGCTGTCGCTCTCCTCTTCTCCCCATGCCCCAAGGCCAGGTCCCCTTTTCTTTCTTCTCTCCTTCCTTTCCTTCTGTTGCTACTTTTGACTTTATCCCTTCGCCTGTCTCTCCCCTGTATCCACCCATTCCTCCATCCATGCATCCTTCCATCTAATAACTCATCAGCCGCTTAGCATATATTAAGCGTTATGCTAGGTCCTGAGGACAAAAAAGAGAAATAAAATATAGTGTTAGTTCTCTTTAGGCTCAAGTTTCTTCTCTTTGCTTTTAGGGAACTTGTGTTCTCAACAGAGAGGCAGAGCCCACACCAAAAATGGGGGGGAAATATCTTAAAAAAGGGGAACCCTTAAAACACATTCGTAATAGTTGAGGTCGGTGGAAAGGCTTTGATGAAATGTCCTTAAAAACACTAAGCAGGTCCTGCAACTCAGACCACGTCTAGCACGGACATTCCCGAGGATGCTGGCCATTTGGACACACAAGATGACATGTTGAAGACTCCGATCTGTGACAGTTCCTCTTAGAAGATTTCAGCTCCATTTCTCAGTCTGGCATGCAAAGTTCCGTGAAAGCAGATGGTGACCCACCTTCCGCCTCTCACCTCAGTCCCCTAAGCTTCTGGACTTTCCACTCTCAACCTCCCAGCACACGCTGTCCTCTGGAGGTGCCTCCTGTCCGCTGGGGAGCTTGTTCTTGGCAGACCTACCTCTGCTGAACGGCCCTACCCTTTCTCTGACTGTCCGAGGCACTCGGTCTTACTTTGTAACTGCGTCTCGTTCTCTGTCAGCAACCGCTGTCTGGATTATTGTTATCACTGTATGTTCCTCTCTCCAGTGAGACAGGGTCTTTCTGTGTGGGGACATTTATAGCCGTCTCATCTGACCAATTTCCAGGCCCATGCATGGGGTGTGTTAAGGATTTACTGCTCATTGACTGAGCGAATAAATGAACAAAATGAGATGGATGAGACACATACGTATATCTTATCTGTGCATGTTTCCTTCTTAAATACAGTGAGAAGTCCTGCAGCGAAAAATCGACTATGGTTTCAAATAGACACATTCACATATTTTGAGGATAGAACTCACTTCCCTTTCTCCTCTGATAACCAATCCCCTACAGAATGAATTTTGGGTCGCTGACCTAACAGAAGATAAACCCATAATAGTTTAAAAGGGATAAAGTGAGGCTGGGCGGACCCCTAATTTATCTGTGGTCTTAAAGTGTCATTTTCAGAAGCGGAACCTTCAGCAAAATAGGCACATTCATGCAGTACTCAGCACGGCTGAAGAAACAACTTCTGAGCAGCTGCTTTGTGGCAAGTACACCTGGTGACATGCAGATGCATCAGACAGGCAGGTTGGGGACATCGCAGTAGGTAGGTTCCCAGGTGATGCTTCTCGTATTTTCAGGGACAGGCGATGGCAGCGTGTCCCCTGACTCTGTGCATGATTCTCCTGCTGTGGTTAATTTCTCAAAAGCTCATGTCACACCGGAACTCTTATAACTGCTCCTCAGAAGTACAAACTTTGAAGTGGGCAGAAGAAACTTGTTATGAACACTGGGTGTTAGCAATGCACCATGTGCGTGTTTTAAAAACTCTTACCATTTTGCCTTAAAACAATAAAAATGGGCACACATATTTTCTCTTTAGACAAACAACTATATGGTGAAAAATTCTAAATTTCACCTAATGTGCCATTTCATTAATTGGGTCTCATTGGTCCTGTACCATGAAAAATGATGTACAGCCCAGCTACCTTTAACTAGATATCCTGTCGTGAATCATCAACTATCCAGCGATGCTGAAGTTTTCATGTGCTTTCTGCCTCCGTAGTAAATACTGGTAAATAGAGTTGCTTTTTAAGAAGTATCCTTTTCCTCCTACCCCTTCCTCCAACTTGAGGGGCAGCAGGCAGACAGATGGGTCCCTGTGGGTGTGCAATCCTCTTCCTCACTCACACTGTCACACTCGCTGCTGTCATCTTCTCCTGGATGAACACCTTTCTTGATGGTAATTTTTCAGAATGTCAGCGGTCCCAATTTTTTTCCTTAGGGATCTTTTCGGCTACTGTGTAACAGTAGTATTGATGTATTTCCTTTGCACTTATTCTGCGATTCGTCGTGTGCCCCCTGCTTGTCTTGGACAGTCTCTTCCTGCAGCCGTCTCCCCTCCCTGCTTTTTTGACAGCTTGTGGCTCAGATACAGTAACGTGCACATAGTCATGTCATCATGTACTTATTCAACAAAGTGTCATCAAGGCAGTGTGTGTGCAGGTGTGGGGACCGTGCTGAAAGGGCTTTATAGTACCTCTCACACTGAAATGAAACTTTTAGTGGGGAGACTTTTTGTCATTGCGTTTTAAAAATATCTTCCACAAAATACAGCTGCTGTCCTTGACCTTTGCTTTAAGTAGCTTCCATGGACAGTTACTTTGGTTCTGGCTTTAGCTCTGCTGGCGATGATGGAAGGCTCTGAGGATGTTGGTGCTGTGGTGCAGCTTCACTAGTATATGCAGGGTTTGCTTTTCTTGCCGTTTATTGAGAAATAACTGACATCCATGCCTGTATAAGTTTAAGGTGTGCAGTGATGGTTTCACCTACAGACATGGTGACATGATTACCACAATAGGTTCAGCGGACAGCCACCCTCTCGTATAGATACAATGAAAGGAAAATAAAGGAAAAAAGAAGAAAAAACAAACCAGTTCTCCTGTGACGAGGACTCAGGATCTGCTCTCTAAGCCTTTTCCTATCTGTCACACAGCAGTGTCAGCTGTGATCAGCATGGGGCACGTTCCGTCTCCAGCTCTCAGGGTTCTTATAACAGAAAGTCTGTGCCTTTTGACCTCTCGCTATTTCTTAATCCACCCCCATCCTTGTAAGAGAGTAATGCGTAAAGACTGTTTTTCTAAATAAAAAGAGAAACTGCTATTTTAAGTTCCCACAAATAATTTTTTCCATCTCTAGGAGAAAGGGGATAATGGATACACACCATGACCCGAGTACAAGGTAGAAAAGCAGATGAGCCTCCGACGGAGGGATGGAGGGAGTCCGGCGGGGGATTCGGAGAAGGGGAACTCCCCTCCCTGTGTGCGGCTCCAGGAAAGTGTAACGGACGGGATGGCATTGCGTTTGCTCGGTGACCGTGCGCGGGATGTGAACGCACAGGGCCATGGTGCTGTCACTGGGGCTGAGTAAGACCTGCGCATATGACCGTGGAGATAGGAGGAGTGTGAGGCCGGATATGAGCCGTGAGCGCTGAGGTCAGTGAGGCGCGGGCACAGATGGGCAGGCACGTGCCTGTCATGGCCGAGCCCGTGGACACTGCGTCCTAATGTTGTCCGGCAGCATCTGTCCTTCCCTGGAGGGTGGGTGTGCATGGATGCCTTTGTACCTGACCCGCGCGCACCCAGTTCTACTGATACACTCGGGCTGGTGTAGTGACTATAATGGCATCGTCTTCGCCAGCCCTGAGAGAACGTGGAGTGTGCAAAAGGAAACCCAAGCACCTATTAAGTCATCAGATGTCATCGTGTGTTTGTGAAGTCAGATGAAAACCAATTTCTGCATTAGAGCAAACCTGGTTTTCTGCAGTTGGCTGGGGCTGTAAGGAGAGATCACTCTGCTTCCCTAAGGTTAAACCGCCGTCTCGTTAAATATGGACTTAAAATCACGCTGCCAAAGCTGCTGCCCCCTGTGATTGATGATGGTGATGACGATGGATGATGATAGTTTTGAAATCAGTTTTGCAGGGGAAATTGCTATTTTTCTACTTTGGCGGGTGTTGTAGTCTGGATTGGGGATTTCTTGTCATATTAGGTATCTTTTTGATTAAAAGGCAAATTGCTAAGGACTGTCTTCTCTGATAAGGTGGCCCTAAAGCTGAGCTATGGGGCCAATGATTGCAAGTTGCTCCATACATATTAGTTGAGTGACAGCAGTTATTCTGGGCTTAACGGTGTCATCTCCTGGTGAATTATGTTTTGGGGACCAAATAGCGACCCATGTCTAGTCAGGGAAGTGGCAGAAAGTGTGATGCTTGGAAGATATAATAACAGCGCCTTACTAACATTTTCAAAGAATGGCCACACATTAATACTGAGTGTTCTCTTCAGGTCTCTTGGCTTCAGCGCTGGGTCCTCCCTCTGGGGTTGCTGTCCCCAGATCCCTGCGTGGCTGGTCCCTTCCTGCCTATGGCCTTTGACCAGCTGTTGTCAGCAGAGAGGCCTTGTTTCCACAAGGGTGTCTGTACCTCCTTTGCTGTTTCTCATCTCTCCGTGGCACTTTCCAGCACCCGCTGTGTTATGTGTATCCATTTATTGTCTGTCACCCCACGCCAGGAGGTAACCTACATGGCAGCAGCTGACTTGTTCAGCGCCATAACCTGGCCCATATGAGGCAGGCCATTAGTAATTGTTGAATGATTAGCTAAGTGAATTAGTCTTTATTTTATACACAGGGGTGAAATAATGTGCTCAAGATATTAAAAAAAAAAGAAAGAAAGAGAAAGAAAGAGAGAGAGAGAGAGAGAGAGAGAGAGAGAGAGAGAGAGA
>NW_017731591.1:2490980-2491780 GCF_001890085.2 Hipposideros armiger
GGAAGTGGAACAGCGAAGGCTTCCTCTCAGGGAGGCCACTTTCATACCTCATCACATTCTAGGAAAAAGGCATCAGCGTTGTTTATACAGAGTCACTGGCAACCACCATTCCACTGTGTAAGCCTGAGCGGACGGACCCTTGCCTGATGAAGCCATCCTCAGAAAGGAGAAGCAAAGCGAAAACATACCTGCCCCGCCCCCCCCATTGTTTAAAGGCCAGCAGCGTGTGTGCACATCGCGTAAACGCAGCCCATCTAGCTTTACAAGCTTTAGGGCTGCAGCCCTAACAAATGCGGCTTGGGCCTTGGCCGGCGGTCACAGGGGCAGGGAACCACGCGTACCAGCGCTCTCCGAGGAGAACCCGGAAAGTAGCCACCTGGCGGGCTTGTGAAGTGGCTGAGCAGCTATGTGTCCCCCCGACAGCGTGAAACAGCACGCCGTCGCCTGTTTAGCTTTGTGCTGGCTCGACGTGGTAATTACGGCAGCTCAACTCAGGGACTGGATTTGCTGTGACGGGGAGATCCCATTAGGAATGGAAAGCGCTCAGAAGCAGAGGCTGAAGGCATTCCCTTGGGCCCTCTCAGTGTACAGGGAGTTTCCTAAGGGGACTGAACTTACTAGCTGCTCAAGGCAGAGTCATCTGCTGTGTCAAGCAAACTCTTTTCAAACAACTGTAGACCGTCTTAAATAACTTAAATAACTAAGATGGTAGCTGCTGCCACCATCACTGGTTAAAGGGGTTGGTGAGCTGTTTTGTGTTTGTGTGTGTGTGTGTGTGTGTGTGTGTGTGTGTGTGTGTG
>NW_017731591.1:2491915-2495538 GCF_001890085.2 Hipposideros armiger
GAGAGAGAGAGAGAGAGAGAGCGCGCTATGACAAATGAGAAGCCAACCCACTGGAGGCCAGTGCGTGGTGTCACCTCCAGGGAGCGCTCAGCACGCGGGGTCCTAGCGCAGTCACAGTGATCAGACCTTGGAGCCGAGTAACACACCAGACGTGGGTCATCCCATGACTCCGAAGGTTGTCTGGTTCCCAGGCAGGTTAATGCTAATGAGAGGAGCAGAGGGACAGGTGAGGAAGACAGACTTAGTTCGTCTTCGGTGTAGAACTGGTAGGGCTTGGGCAAAAGGATCTAATTCGCAGGGCCAAGTTCAGACATTTGCGGAGATTTACAGGAAGCAGGAGTGGCAAGCGCCGTTGAACCAGCATAGACTGGGCCACGAGTTGAACAGCGGGAGAAGGGCGTGCAGAAAACGTGTAGCTGAGATCCAGTGAGTTGGAAAGAAAGCAGCCACCAGAAATGTCAGACCCAGAGGTCACCAGGTGGGAAAATGTCCCAGCACCCTGGCTTTAACGTCCACTCGCAGTGGCCGTGGCTGTGGACGGTTTCTTTAGAGGAACCCGACCATACTTATGCCTTTGCCCCTGCATGTGAGTGCACTGAACCCCACTTTGGGATGTTTTATTCTTTTCTAGATCCTTGCGGAGGGGTTCTGGGTGATTTTTTATCCCTGCTTCGGCTGGGATGGGTCCCAGAGATGGAGGTGAAAATAAGCCACATCTTAGCATCTCCCAGCCCTCCCGAGGGACGCGGCTTTCCCAGAAACAGGTTTTTAACATGGGTTTGGGGTCTCATGGGGAGAAGGTGGCTCACTTGACAAATTAAGGTATCTAATAACTGGCCCTTGTGATTTAACTTTCCTACATTAAACTGTATTCACTTCTGTGGGGTCAGATAGCAACAGAAGGATTTAATTTCATGAGAAAACCTAGATATGAAGGGACGTTAGAAGATGTACCACCCGTCACTTAATAGACCAGGACAGGGAGGGGTTGTTATCGGTTCCCCTTAAATGACATAGCTCATTCCCAGCAAAATGGGATGCACACCCCGGTTTTACGATCATGGTCTTGGGGTTCTTTCTTGCAGGAAAAGCAGAATAGAGGGCTAAGAACATAAGCTGTGCAGTTCAAACCAGATTGAAATTTCAGCTCATCCATATTAGTCATGTGGTTTTAAGCAAGTTATTTGCTCTGTAAGCATTCACTTCTGTATCTGTAGAATGGGGTTTTATAATAAAAGCATTTTGTATTTATATTATGACAATGCCAGTTGATAATAATAGCATTTATCTTATGAATTTGTTTTGAGGATTAAATGGAACAGTAAATATAAGACTTAGTACAATGCCTGGTGAAGTCATAGAAACTATTCAGTACATTATGGTACATCTGTATTCGATTTTTATTGCTGCGTAACAAATTACCACATTTCTAGGAGCCTAAAATAACCCACATTTATTACCTTGCAAGTTCACGGGCCAGGAATCCAGCATTTTTTGGCCATGTCCCCTGCTCAGTTTTTCATCATGCTGACACTGAAGTGTCAGCTGGTTGTGCCTGCCGCCGGGGGCTCCTTTAGGGACAAAGCTGTTTCCAGACGCCCTCATATTGAGGATGGCTTTCCTCCCTTTGCGGTGGAGCCGAGGTCTTGGACCCTCGTCTTGGTAGCTGTCAGCCAGGACTGCTCTGAACACCTAGAGCCTGCCCTCAAGCATTGTCACGTGATCCCCTTCGTGAGCACCTCACAGCCCAGCAGCTCACTTCTTCATCATCAGGACAATCTCTGTCACTTCCAGCCCCCTTTGTGAAGTCACCAGAGCATTTACCTGATGAGGTCAAGAACAACCAGGAAAGCCAACCAGTGTGGGACCTCAAGCCTATCACCTGTCACATAAAGTAGAATAATCCCAGGAGTGAAATCCATCATACTCACCCTCATGCCCTCACTAACAGGGATGGGATTCTACAGGGTGTGGACCCCAAGGGGCTGGAAATGGGGGCTATCCCAGAATTTTGCCTTCCTCAGAGAACTATTATTATTGTCAGTTATCATTAGTCTTATCATTATATGTTTCTGAGGTTACGATGGTTGAGAGCACTATAATTAAAGGTAATTCTGTAATAATAGTAGGAAATAAAAATAACTAAACAACCTATTTTGGAAACTGCTTGTGAAGAGACTTGTATCATTCTATTTGCATGTTCATTTGGTTTTAGGCTGCATAACCAAACTGAAAACATAGCTAAATGGTGTCCCCCAGAGAATAACTATTATATACCAGGTCCCGAATGAAGACAGAAGTGGACAGTGATCATGAAAACCTAGATCACAATATTCAGTGATAATTATAATGCTTAGTAATTGAGAATAGAACCTTTCATTGATTTGGTGCTAGTTATAGTTGATGGAGGAAGAGAAGAGATTATTTTAAAAGAATAACTAGTAAAGGCACTTGAGAATTTTACACATAAATCTGAGGAAGAGAGTCTGCTTATCATGCTGATGTCGTGTTGTCACCTATTTACAGTGTCATTATCTAAGTATTCTCAGAATTCCAAATAAGAATGTGTTACCTTCTTACCATAGAAAAGAAGCAATGCAAAGAAAAGATCCTCCTGACCACTTATTAAAATGCATTTTCTGTCCTATAAGCTGTGTCGTTAATTTCCCGGTACACCTTGAATATGTCACAAGCAATTTGTAATGGCATCAATTAACATTTGGGAAGTTGAGTCTGGCCATCTTGGATATTAAATATTTGCTCCAGGAATGCTAATAAAATCCATTGACATTATATTCCCAAAGCATTTTTTTTAAACAGTAACAGCAAAGTTAAGGGGTACCAAATAAGTGAAAGAGTATCTAGAGATCCATTTTCCTCAATTCTTCTGATTTTTGTGTTCCCATTTGATTCTGAACACTCTCACTCCTGCTTAAAGGTCAAAGTTTGGAAATAGGGCTCTCCGGGCTGCATCACCACTGATTCCGTAGAAAATAACCAAAGTTTTTGCAGCGACTTGGGTAATGATATGAAAAGAAAGAATGAATTGGCCCTTCTCTCTATGCCCCCCCAAGGGCCGTTGCTACTTCTGTAGTTAGAGATTCTTGGATAGCAAGGAAATGAATTATTGTTACTTAATTTAGCCCTAGTTATAAAATAGTATGAATAGTATGTAGACATTTTTATTAGGATGACCTGTTAGGAAAAAGAATGAAAAGATAATGTCCTGTTTTTAAAAGTTTAGTTAGTACTAGTTATTCTTCTTAAGTCTTAAGTATATTTTAGTTCTTAAAGTATATTATGTAGGCAGATTTTGTATTTTTCTGTATATTTCATACCATGGGCTATACTGAAAATAACGTTGATATCATTTCATCAAAACAATGCCATGAAGTATAAATATTAAAAAGAGAGGCCATTTTCCCATTTTAATCAGTTGTCTACTTGATCTATTCATTTGTTATCCAATTTACTTAAGAAAAACACTGTTAGGGGGCCGGCTGAATGGCTCAGTTGGTTAAGAGCTCGCTCAAGAGTTTGAGCTCTGAGCAACAGCAGTTCGAGGCCAGCCCGAGCTGAGCAGCCGCTAAGCTGCCAATAGGTAGCAGGATGGCTCAGCTAAA
>NW_017731591.1:2499418-2514567 GCF_001890085.2 Hipposideros armiger
AAAAAAAAAAAAAAAAAAAAAAAAAAAGCAAAGACCAAACCCTCTGAGCAGCCTCTTGTGTTCACGTGAGATGTTGAAATGGCAGTTACACGTGATTTATACAGGAGGCCTCGGCGATGGAGCTTTGACAAAGAACGGCAGCAGCCTGCCTGTCAGGAACCCTCTCCTGTTTTCTTTTAATGGAACTTGCTACACTTACCATCTGGGATGGACGTTGAGCATCAACACCAACTACTCCAGGCGGCTGAGCCTCGGAAATGATCCAGAATGGAGCAAATAGTGTAGGACAGGCTCGTCTCCTCGCTCTCGCCTCTCACCGGCGCAGTGCTCGGATGCAGACGCTAGTTGTTTAATTTTCAGACAGAGCTGTGTGCCTTGAGAGTAGCTGGGCCTCTTCCATTGGTCCTGCTTTTTATTATTGTCAGAACGGATCAGATAAATCTGCCTGAGTATCTGTGTGCGGGATGCATGTTGAAGGTGATTTTATTTCTCCCCAATAAGTCCCAAACATGCTGTCGTCTTTATTTTATTTCCCTCTTCCATCTTAGAGTGCCTTTTGCAACTTGCCTCACAAATCACATTGTCTCTACTTATTACTCAGGCCTTTCTCGAGCTGGTAAATGCATTTTTTCCTTTTCTCAGTGAGATTCAGAGTTTTCCCTTTTCCTATTCCCTATATGGTCCCCCTCACTTTTTAATGCGAAAATTGCAAATATATTTCTAAGGCCTTCTGTATCACACTCTCCATTTATTGAAAACTCATGCTGTGTGAAGTAATGTAGACAAGATATCTAAAATGCTTCCTCTGTTTTCTGCGCTGTGTCCCCAGCTGGACCAATTTTTCCAGATAATTTTCCCATTCTTTCCAATTTCATCTGCATCATATAATTCAGGAAACAAAAAGCACTTTTGTTTTGCAGATTCATTCTGTGATGCAAACTTTCCTGACTAACAAAAAACTGCCAGAGCCCACTTAGGAGTTTTTGCAATTTTATGTAAGGGAATAAACACCCTCTGGTTGGAGTAGGGCGTCCAGCCAAGTTCAAGGATGTGTAGGTTTTACAAGCTTGGACTTCTCTCATCACCTCTTTGCCATGTTCTTGTATGTAAAGTGAGAAACTTACCTGCTGTCCTCTTCCTGCCCAAAGGGTTATTCAGGTCCCCAAGTGTGAGGTCTACAAACGTGTGAAATACTTCTGCAGTTCATGTGTCTTTTACTTTGCAAATGCATCTCTCTTTCAGGATTTTTGCTGGTAACTACCCCATCAGACGCATTAGAACTTTAAATACCATTTCTTGTTCATCCTTCATTAGGTAGGGTTAGACCTGGCTGTCAGAGAAAGAAAACCCATAATGGCAGAGACTTAAATGAGATAAAGGTTGATTTTTTTTTTCTTTCTTTCAAGTGAAAGTCAGACAGGCCCCCCCAGCTGCTATGGCTGTGCAGTATTTTAGGGACCCGGGCCTTGTCAAACATGCCCTTGGCCTTGTGACTGCAGGTGGAGCTTTGGTGTCATAGTCACTTGCTAAGCAGCATCATAGAGAACAGACCATTCATATTCCCTTGAGGAAAGTTCAGTGGTTACTATACAGCTGCCCTGGTTTATCCCGTGGCCGGAACTCAGCCGCGTGGCCACGGGTGGCTGCCATGAGGACTGGAAGTTACAGTCTTATTCTCGAGTCCGTGCACCTAGCTAAAATTTCTGTCTGCTGAAGAAAAGACTCACAATATTTCTCCCACAAACATTAATTTTAATACATCCTACATTTAAAAACATGTTACAGCTGAGTAAATTGTCAACTACATGTGGGAAGGGACTAGTATACTATTATAATTTTGCATCATTGGTCTTAACTGCTAACACCAAAACTGTGAATACATATTCATTGAAAATGTACATTGAGAGAGAGTACTTTTCTAAAATATGCACTATGACTAACAATGAGACTGATTTTTTAAAAATGTGAAACAATTTTTAAGATTTAAACCAGTTGTACCCAACCGTGTCCTGACTTACTCAGTGATCGCAGACTATTTTATGTGCTAAGTGCTGTCGTCAGATGAGTGTAGTTTTTCTTACACTGGCAACTGTGGTGTAACCGCCTATGTTTTGGAACCTCTTAGGAAGTGACTTTCATACTTATCTCAAAACATATAAGGGAATAATTCTCTCCACTGTTAATTTTTCTCTTTACATCTGCTTTTTACTTGTTTTGCTCTGACAGCTTTCTGACTCTTCCTAACAAGTCCTGTCTACCCCCGTTCGATGGAGATCCGGTTCCCTTGGAGGGTTCTCATACTTCTCAGACAAGGAGCCTTAATGTGCTGGGATGAAATTAATTAAATGTTTCATTTAGTGAGCACCGTCGTTGAAGAATTAATGCCTTCTATGCAGACTGCTTCGTGGGTGATGAACAGCGTTGCTATTTTGGGTATTCCAGAAATGTCACCCTGTGGAGGCTTCTCAGAAGGACCGCCGAGGGGAAAACCACTGGTCGTGGCAACAGCTGCCACCATGCGCGAGCAGCGTGCCTGGCTCGGGGTGTGTAGATACCAAGACTTTGAGCTCTCTGGTAGGTAGTGAAACAGAAGATGAAATTGCAAAAGTTATTTTTATGGCTCTTCAAATAGAAGCGAGTGGTGGTGTGACTCACTTTATTATTGCAGACTTTTAAAGGGAACCCAGTTAAGAATTAAATGCACTTATTGGCGTGGACCTGTCTTGTCTCAAAGAAACAAAGATGGTGCCTGGGGAATTTCCTTTCCCGGGAGGCGAAGAGCTTCTAGGGAGTGGACGTTGCCTGTGTCAGAACAATAGCATGCACCTCTTTTCCTGGCTCCTGTGCCAAACGTGACGGGGAGGATGTGGAAATTTCGAGCCACCCCCACTGAAAGGACCATTTCCTGAGGTGATACTGCCTTTCACTCAGGAGTAAGTAGGTTTTCGTTGAGTTGACCTGTATGCATTTGTCAAGGGGGAGCACAAATTTCCCTTTTTCTCATAGGAAGAGGATGATTTCAAAGAGCCACTTTGTTTCCTAACAAAGAAATTCACACTGGAGACAAATCAGCAATTTCACAGCTGGTTTGCGAAATCCTGAAATGATGTATACAAATCAAAGCAGGAGAGATTCACTTGGAATGAAAGGGATATTTGAATCGCATCCCAATTTATAATAGGATATTGTTTCATGGTTGTACAATATTATAAACACACCAAGTGTGTGAGACATGACAATCCTATCTCATCTGTGACTTGCAAACTTTATGGCATGGTGACAATCTGAAAGCCTGGAGTTGCGGGATGGGATGGAAGTGTGTCTTCCACCCGTCTCTTTCCCCACTTTCCCACTCTTAATCGAGCATGCTGACCCGCCTGTGATAACCTCTTATTTCGCTGGACAGTATTGGGTTTTCTGATGTACATTGAAAAGAATACCACTTTGTTGGTTTGATTCTGCCACCCAGAGTGACATGGGACCGAGGCTGTCCACAGCAGTGCTTAGGTGTTTCTGTAGTGTAACCGTGTCCTCTGGAACCTTCTGCCTCTTGGGCTGGCGCTGGAGCAATGGAGGGGTGGATGAGAAGGGATCAGGGTCGGAATATATACCAGCACTGGTCTGCGGGCAAGGCCCACTGCACTTCACCGTGGGGGTGGATGTGGGTGCGAGAGCATGAGGAGTCTGTGTTGTTGTCCTCAGCGTGTTTGGTATTGAAGCTCACTCAGGTGGTGGTTCCCTGCTAGTGGTAGGAGGGGTGTCTCTAAGTCCCCAGTAAGTTCGCCAGGCCTGTCTTATGGGGAAACAGTGGGCTCTCATCCTTGTGCTTTGAGAGAGCCGCCCTATGCATTTACTATGTATCAAGAATAAAGTCTTAACACTCAGCTTTGTTTTAACTGTAAAAACTTGTGAATATCCAGTATGGAGGTGAGCATGATTCCACAGGACCTACAATCAGACAGTCTTGGCAAATCACCACGGCAAACGTTTTCAGTGCAGAGATACCACGCCCCAGTTACTGCCACTCAATTTTCAGTGACACTGAGAGCAGGAATTTGATTCTTTGATGCTGTACCTGGAACTCGGTACATGTGGGCTCAACTGTGATAAAACTACAGTGTCTGTAAGTGGCTTTGTTGTATACGCGGTCTGACAATTAAGTTTGCGAACTTGTTGCAATGATGTTGCTAACCTTTTTTGATATCAGAGGGATTATTCATTTGAATTTGTACGAACTGGACAAACAGTTAACCAAGTTTACTATTTGGAAGTGCTGAAAAGGCTGCGTGAAAAAGTTAAATGACCTGAAATTTTTGCCAACAATTCATGGCTCTTGCATCAATTCACCAGCTCACACGGCACTGTCTGTGAGGGAGTTTTTAGCCAGTAAACAAATAACTGTATTGGAACACCCTCCCTACTCACCTGATCTGGCCCCCAATGACTTCTTTCTTTACCCGAAGATCAAGGAAATATTGAAATGAAGACATTTTGATGACATTCAGGACATCAAGGGTAATACAATTACAGCTCTGATGGCCATTCCAGAAAGAGAGTTCCAAAATTGCTTTGAAGGGTGGACTAGGCACTGGCATCAGTGCATAGCTTCCCAAGGGGAGGACTTCGAAGGTGACCATAGTGATACTCAGCAGTGAGGGATGGAGCACTTTTCCTAGGATGGGTTCATGAGCTTAATTGTCAGACCTCAGATTCTAGTTAATGGGCGAGCTATCTGCATCTGTCTATAGCCATATCTTTATGTGTATCTATCTATATGCTATCTGGGGGCAAAATAACTAGTCTTGAAAATCTCAGTCCTTTATATTGGGTTGTCGGAAAAGTCATGACACATTTTTGCAACAAAAAACATAGAAAAAATACGTCATGACTTTTCCGACAACCCAATATTTTGCCATCCTTTGTCTCCTTTATCAGCCATGTGCATGCAAATAACATTATGCCTGAAGTTAAGTGTGTAGGATACAGCAGATGGGAGTCTGGTATATTTCAACCTTAAACTCTCATTCCCAGGGTAAGAGGCATTGGCCTCTCTCCTGTTGGACATGCAGAGAGATGAGGTGGCTAATTATAGGGTGATAGGCAGGTTTCTCCACTTACTCACAGGCTCTAGGAGACTAAATGTGACTGTGACAGGTGTACCAAACAGGCACCTGTCTACCCGTCTGATGAATCCGTTGCCTTGCGTGTAACAGCTCGGCCGCCTTGAGAAATAAACCCAGACTAAATTCCCAGTGTGGATGCGTCCCGCAAACTTGCGAACTTTCTGAAGGTGTGCCCTTCAACCAGGAACGGAAACCAACTGCACATTCAGAGAATTAGCACGCAGAGGCCTTTGTTTAATCAGTGATTGGTTTGGGGGCGATTGCACAAATTCACGACATTAAATTTAATCAGGGATGTTTCTGGCATGTGGGTGGCAAGCCTACTGATTAATTCATTTATATTCTGGAAATAAGATACGTTCTCCTGGATGCATTTCCACTTTGGCAATTCACAGTATGCATTTCAGCGTCTCTAAATGGCTTCTTTGTTCACAGTCTCAGAGCCAGTCATGCTGGATACCATGTGCGGACTAGCTCACCAGCCTAAGAATGACAAACAGGAAATGGCACCATTTTAGCTCATCCCTGGGAAGCACACCAAAGGAATGGTTTATAGGTGGCTGTAAATACTTCAGGGTTTTGATGTCACCCCTCTGAATTGCCTTGAGAAACCAATTAGGGGAGGTGGGGGGGGGCCTCCTGATAAAATGAGATCCTTTGAACAATTGCAGCCTCTTCACGTAGGATTCTGAAATTGGTTAAGTATGCCTGTGATGTAAGAGATTATATTAAAACTATATTTTTTGGAGTAGAAATGAGACCAGAGAGATTATAGAGTCAATCCCCTTATTTCAAAAATAATGAAAAGGAGACTCTGAGAAGTGGAGTGATCGTTTTTCAAATGTAAAGATATTATAGTTTGTAGTACAGCTTGGATCTCAGGACTTCTAGTTTGCTCACTGATTCTCTTTCATAGCCAGTGTAAAGCGCGCGCGCGCGCGCGTGTGTGTGTACACGTGTGTACGTGTACAAACGTGGGAGGCTAGTTCCTCCACTTGGGGACACGGAGAAGTAAAGGAATAGATGAGATGCATATCATGCTTATGGGATCGCCCTGTGTAAACATATGATTTGCCTTTAAGTGCGGGGATGGGACAGGGGTATCTGCTCTGACCTATGGAACCAACTGCCCCCTTTTTCAAAGGTTTTCACAGGTGGCTCTGGGGAGGATCACAGGTAAGGCCTCTTGCTGTGCACTGTGCCTGTGCTCACAGACAAACTGACGGGGATGAGAAAGAATTGCTTCGTCGTGGCCATTTTTTGGCATTAACCATGAGATTTGCTTGAGGAAGACAGAAAATGGGTCTTAGAAATACTCAGGGTAGTTCCATTTCTTTGGAGGGTCCCTGGAGGGGCTGACCATGGCTGGGTTCCTTCTGTTCTACTCCTTTTTCAGGGTCCAGCTGCCTGCTGGAGGGTAATTGTTTAGTATGCAAATGAGCAGTCATTGCATCCCTGGGGTGCTAGTGGCTCCTAGGTTTGTAAGCTAAGGTGTCTGTTCTCTCTTAAGGAATTCTCTCTGAGGATGAACATCTCTGTTTTTAGTTTTAGGATTCTGAATGTTAATTAGGCCACTTCTTATGAACTAAGAGATCTAGCTGCTTCTGGTTTTGCATTGTAGTGAAAATGCAGACTGGAGACAAAACTGTGCCATTTCTGTGAACTGTGTAAGTCTGTGTATAATAGGCCTGTTAATACTTGAAGACACCAGAAACAGGAACAAAGTGTGTCTTTCTTCCTCTTCCCCTTGAATTCAATAACAAAGTAATCTCACTTATCCAGATAATTTTGTTATCATTACTGAGAGAGAGGGGAATTTGATAGAAAAGCCACCTATTTACACCTGAGTTCTAACCGTGGAGCTCCTGGACCTAAGAGTGTGTTCTTGAATGAGCTTATTTTGTGGATCGCTCATAATTTTGAGGACAGCTTCAGGGTCCTGTAGCCACAGTGCTGATTCAGACTTCGTGTCTGCCTTTACTTAATGTGCGATCTTTCTGGGGCAACCTCTCTGCCTCCACTCCTTCATTCGTCAAGTAGGGATAATAATAGCACATACATAAGAGGTTTACTATGAAGATGAGTTAATGTTGGTAATGTGCTCTGTAATCATTCACCATTATCATTGTAATGAGAAAATCATCAGTTAGATTATCTTGTTAAGGGAAAGAACGGCATGATTCCAGGTAGACAGACAATCAGACTTTTCTTCTGAGATTATCCTCTTAGAGCTGTACTTCCAAACATGGGTGTCACACCACATGCAGCAGAATCACCTGGCGGGGGGCGGGGGAGAAGGGGGGAATTCCTCCAACAAATGGCTTATTGGGGTCAAAGTGTTCTCACCAGGCAACTGTCCTGAACTTGAGGACCCCATCTTATAACTGAGCTTTACTCTTCAGTAAACAACTTTTTGTAATTCAGAATCACGTCGTATAATTTTTATATCACAATCCTAAATAATACTTAAACTATTATACAATAAAAATATGTGCCCTGACGTTCATTGCAGCTTTATTTACAGTGGCCAAGACATGGAAACTACCAAAGTGTCCTTTGATAGATGATTGGGTAAAGAAGATGTGGTACATATATACACAATGGAATACTATCCTGCCATAAGAAAAGATGAAATAGTGCCATTTGCAACAACATGGATGGATCTTGAGATTATCATGCTAAATGAAATAAGTCAGACAGAAAAAGTCAAGAACCATATGACTTCACCTGTATGCGGGATATAAAACTGAAAGCAACAAAGGAACAAGATAAACAAATAAATAAAAACTTACAGACACAGACAACAGTTTAGTGGTTACCAGAGGGTAAGGGGGGGAATGACAGAAGAGTAAAGGGGGTCACATATATGATTCTGACCTCTTTCTCATACGGATGAGGTGGGGATTAGATTCTCAGTCAATGCTTTAGTATAACCACATGATCCAATGAGCGGAAACCACTGGGGTTAATCCCACCAGTTGCAGTGGAGGAAGCTGAGATGCATCTCAGACGGGTGGAGCCCGATCTGAATGCCCTGTGACATCCCCTTGTGCCTCTGTAGAGATAAACTGTCCCTTGCTCTGATACCTCTCTGCACCCTGAAGCAGGAATGCAAATTATTTTTTAAAATATCAATATAGGATATAAAGTTCCCTCTTACATTAACTAAACTGGGAGGAAAAATAACGCTGAAATTTACCTACCTAGAAATTTTCTTAGTGATCAAATTTTTCAGCCATATCCAAAGCCGGAAGTCATATACTGACTAGATTTTGAGATGCCAGCAGAGTTGGAATTGTATTAAAGACCTTGTAGTAATAGCAGGAAACGTTCATTCTGTTAAAGTGTCTACAAATTTTTCAATGACCACTTAAAAATGATTATTTTTGTATCATGCTCTTTGTTTTCATTTTGTAATTGATTTTAAGTATAGCCTTCTGAAGACATTCAGGTACCCCCTTTATGTCTCTCCCTTTCTTTCTCCTCTCCTTCCTCCTTCCCTCCCTCCTTATCTGTCTATATATTTCTATCTGTCTCCCCAGGGAGGTGATAAAAGGGCAACTGGGTTTGCTTTGCAGTGTATACACAACAGACAGACATATCAGTAGGATGTACCCTCTGAGTTGGTTTTCTTGCATTATTGATGTCTTCCACAGGGAAACGGAACTTCACCTCTTGGTCTCATTTGTGCTGAGGACCATGACTGATGACTGAGCTGAGTTTGGGATGATGGCGCATGGGTTGGGGGGGTGCAGGATTTCAGTGGCCTGAATCTTCAAAGTTGTTTGTCCTAGAAATTTAATTGACTGAGTCTGTCAGATAAGGGAAATCTTTGACACACCGGCGTGAAGGTCAGCTTCCCACTTTACTGTTTTTGTCTTAACACTAATATACGTTGAATCAAATACAAAAGCCTGGGTGAGAGTACAACAGACCTGATTTTAATCGTGGCCCTCGCCTTTCTTATCCAGGTCAGTTTTCCCGGGTAGAATAGGGACAATGATTCCTCTCTTGATGTACTTTTTTCATACCAGTTATCAAAGAGATAGGAGCCTTTTTTCTTGTTTCCTTCATCAAATGGGGTTTAGCATCCTTTTCCTGTCCTACATAAACCTAGAAATAAGCATCCCCTGGAGACGCTGTGAGAGAAAACCATCCATTTTTGGGTCTGAGGGAGCTCGCTATGCTCTTCCGTTTCCTCTGCAACCTGAAGGTCTCATGCCATCCTCACACCTTCCTCCAAGTATCAGGGAATCAAGGTACTTGGCCTTCAAATCGTAGTTGTTTCAGCATCTCTTTACTTCCTTTTATTTTTTCTCATGAAACCTAGACAATTACCGTTACTCTTTAAAATTAAAAGCTTTATTTTATTTTTCCAAGAGTTCTTCCTTCTGTGCCTCATCTATAAATGCTTCCAATCAATAAAGCACCTTATTTCTTCTCTGTTAAATGTTTCACCAATGATAGTCTCAGCACATTGGAAGGTCAAGTATATGGGCCTTGGAAAAAGAAAGTTAAAGACTTGTTTAGAGGGAAGGAGGAAGAAACAGTGGTGGTGGAGGGGAGGGCGGCCATGTGGCCTGAGAAAAAGGAGTCCTCCCCACGAAACTGCAAGTTTACTGTCAAGCTTTCTAGTGAGAATGTCCACCGTGAGCAGCGTCGATAGCCCCCACTTCTGTGATGGGGCTGGTTAATGCCTGGGTTAGAATACAGTCTTAGGAAGTGAGAAATGGGGGTCGCACCTTCCCAGAGGCCTAGGTTGGTTCTGAGTGTGTGTCCCGGAGTCCAGGCCGCGGGCGGGGAGGGCTTGGCGAGTGCAGATGAATTCGTGCTGTTGCGAATCTCTAATTGGAAAAACAGCTCAAAACTGTGTGTGTTTCTTATATAATCACTCCATGGAAGGATGGAAATTTCCCCTTAGTGAGACTCAGCGAGAATTTCAGAGTTACCTAAAACTTAGGCATCTGCGTTACTCACATTGCTGTTACTTGGAGTCACTGAACGTTCAGTGTTGAAAGTAGTTAATTATGAATTGACATTCTGAATGCATTCCCATCAGCTGAGCTGTCACAGTGGAGTATCCTCTTCGTGCAGTTTTGGACAAGCCAATGTGTAAATCATATTTTCTGAATTATGTGGGCAAAGCCCAATGTCACATGGAGACTGTGCTATTTACGTGCCAGCTGGGTTCTGTCCATTCCACATTATTTTAAAGATCTGCCAACTGCTTTTGTCTGCACTACAGAGCCACACTGTTTATTAAAACAGCCACAGGAAGTTGTCCAGAATAATGCCCCAAACTTCATTGCCTGACCGCTCTCTCTCTCAGGGATCGCTACTTCTTCTGAACGCGTTTAGCAATTATTAGATTCATCGTATTTCAGGATTTACTTATTTCTTATGTTTATTTTTCTGATCAAAAAATCAAATTTGATTTGAGAGATTTGAAATGTGAGATGAGTATCAAATCAGCAATAAATCTAACAACTGACATTAATAGTTTTAAAAACATCCTGTTACACATGCATCTATAGGATTGTTTTCAACAAAATAAGTTGAGTTCATACCATATGTTTCCATAACCTTTTAAATATCTTCTACATTATTATTTTGAGTTTCTCTTTGCCCAATTACCTTTTTATATATTTTTTGCATAATGGGCCAATTAAACAAGAATTTAGAAAGTAGGACTCTTTTATTTCTTTGTGACCCCCATAACATAATCATTGCAAATAAAAGTTCTCAGTAACTTTTGTGTGAACTAAATGTTGGTCACTTTCTAATGTTATTTGCTCTTTTAAAATCCTTGGTCTATAATAATGGTGACACAGTACAGGTTAATGCGGTTGCTTTTAAAGAATCCAGGTGCCTCAGAATAGCTTAAGGTGTAAACCTGTAACTTTATTAAACAAAGAGTACTATACAAATCAGCGGCAACAAAAGTGAAAAAAAAATTTGGTAGGTTTGGTAAAAATGGGCCAAAGAAGCAAGAAAGAAGGACGGAGCTGTGTTCAGAACCCACTTATTCACCAGGGGAACTTTCCGGGCTCTGAGTGTTCATAAAGTCACGGCACTCTCGGTCATCTGAGAATACGATGTATATTGTCCAATTGTTCTTCTCTCCTGTTATAGTCAGGTGGTGTCAACATAGTCCTGGCAGTGCCAGTCAGGTTACAATGAGTAAAATAGCTGCTGTTGTTGCTGTTGTTTTAATATTAAAAGAATGACTTTTAAAGTTAAATCACATGAAAGTCGTTGCTGAGTCCAAAAACCATTCTTTGGAGCCAAACAAAAGCTCCCAGTAAACAGTTTACAGAGAAGTACTGAAGGGAGTGTAGTTTTCTGCAGGCTCTGTGGGCCATAAAGTATTTTTTTTTCCTTTGCTCGTTTGTCTTTGTTTTTCTGGCCTCATCAGCCTGCCAGTGTCCCCAGCAGGGTGTCATCTTAAGCCTTTGTGGACCTTTGTGTTGAGGATGCCTGTGTGGAACCCACACAGGTGCGATGATTCATCTTCCCCTCCAGCCTCCATTGTGGGCAGAATTCTCGTTGGAGCTAGCATGATGTATTGCCTGCGTTCCTCCTCCTCCCGGTTTGTCCTTTCTCACCGGGGGAATATCGATCCCGCCCTTGTAGGTGGGATGCACCTCCACGGCTCCTCCATGCGCGCTTCCTTCTTGGTGGATACTCAGCAAGTTCAGCACAATGCTGTTTATTGAACTTATCTGTCAATTTCTCCTTCCTTGCGTGGCTGCCTAATTCAATGGAATCAGCACAATACGAGAGCACACAGGATAATGACTTAAGATTTTTTTTTTTAACAGAAAATTGTAAATCAAAAAAAGAGACTTTGGTTTAGAAGACCAATCCCTTAAGAAGGTGGCAACTTTTAAAGTTTGTACAGCAGTTTCTAACTAAATATGGCAGCAGGTGATGGTTTTCTTGATGGGCTACCTCTCAACATTATATTAAATATCTAAGAAGAGACACAGAAAGACACAAACTGGCAGCAAGATTGTAAAATTAAAATGAGAAGATCCTAAACTCAGGCAGAAATTCACATCTAAATATAAAGAAATAAAACAAAAAAACCCCCATAATCTATAAAATAATAAAAATCAAAATGACCTCACTCCATATATCACTAACCATATATCACTACTAAAAATCAGTAGGGCACATTTCATTAGTCTTGGAACTGGCTTAGGAAATGCATTCCTAGTCCACACAGCCTAATGAATACCAGTGTATTAGCTGGCCATTGATAAAGTAAGCAAATAAACTGACCAGTAATAAACCAATCTTGTTATGCACTGAAGAAAATCACTAGAAAAATAGGTGATCCTTCCTTCACAGGGCACATGCTATAATCAGAGCTGGGATCTCACTGGTCTCGTCCCCACCAAGGTCAGCTCCTGTCTTTCCACATCAGAGCAGAAAGTACAAATCTCAGAAGACAGCACGTCTGAGGTCAATGGTACGGAGAGAGGCAGGCGTGCGTAGCTGGAGAAAGATAAGTGCTGTGCGTAAAGTGGGCGTTTCTATAGCGCTCCAAGTGGAACTTTATAAAACATGTACAGCGTAGTAGTTAAGAGAAAGGATGTTTAAATACAGGATGGTTTTGAGTTCTAAGGTTACCGTGTACTAACTGTTCGATTCTGGAAAAGTTTCCTAACATCTTTGTTCTTGGGCTNTGGACAAAGTGGTGGTGTAGGGGGTTGGGGACCGGAAGAGCAGGTCCCCTAAAACCTGGGTTGGTCAACTGTCACGTGGGGCCTTCGCATAGAAAGATGGACGTGGGTTGGGCCTATGTCCGTCACATGGAGATAAATTAGGCAAGTGCTCTAGCTTTTCTGTGCCTGGTTTTCTCATGTGTGAAATGGGAAAATAGTTGCACCTACATCACAGAGATGGGGATGGATTATTGGATACTATACATAAAGCACGTCGTGTGGTACCTGGCACATTTGTGATGTTCCTAAAGGTGGTTGTTAATAGGGGAGACTTTCATGCCTTCTTTCCTTAAGTCAGCATTTATGGGACTCATACTGTAGTGGAGGGCAGCTGACCCAAATCCCGTGGTCTTTCTCATCCTTTCGAGCCCAATGCGATTCTCTGCCAACCCTCCACCCGTGCCGCTCACCCTGTGGAAAGGCAAAGGAAAAGAAGAAATGAAGACCAGACTAACAGTGAAGGACCTCTTGCTACTGTCATCAGTTTTGGGCCTCTTTCTAATTTTTGTTCTACTTCCTGCCTTTATGAAAATAATCATTGATATACAAGTTGCCACAATAGAAGCTGAAGAGCTTATTAAAAAAACCATTTCATTACAAAGCAGTGCTGTCTGGATGTTTGACAGTTGAAAATGTAGAACTACCTCACTTGGAGACTGCAGTGCATTTTTCAGGGTCGTAGGGCTTCCATCCCTAGTATCGCCATACGTTACTAGCGCCGCTGTTGAGGTCGGACCTGTGGGCCAGGCACTGTCAGAGGTCTTAGGACGTGCTCATCTCAGATGGTGGAGTGACCGGGATGGGATTTACCGTAGTGCCTAATACAACAAGGGAAATTGGGGGGAAATGAGGCAACAGTTTTTAGATAGTCAACAGCAGGCAACAGAGAACAATGAACCCAGAAACAAAGGCCACCAAGGAGGGGACCGCTAGGGTTGTCCTGGCTCACATAGGAGCGCCGTCCATGTCACAGTGCAGGAGGACGGAGCCAGCAGGACCTTGAAAAGCTGCAGAGTAATTTAGAGAAACTGTTTAATCCAGTCTTTAATCCAGTCTTGGTATAGTGAGACTTGAATGTCATCACATTGAATTGTATTTTATGGAAATGCTTTGGGGCCACTTTCATCTTTTCATTTATGCTTTTAGCAAGTTTGCTGAGTAAAAGTAATAGGCTCCATGGTTGCATTTACCGGGCAAATCAGTCATGATGACATGGATATAAGAAAGTCTAGAACAGAGAGAGACAGACCACATATAGAACCCAGGTAACTGAGCACATGGGCAGAGCAACCAAGAAAATGAAAATGTGCAGTGTGGCTGAGATCAGTTATGGAATCAGAATTGGGAAGAAATGGATGAAATGCAGAGGTGAGCCGGGCTGCCCAGGTCTTAGAGCCACGTTAGAGGCAGGTGTATTGATGCTAAGGCAGCAGGACTTCAGGTGAGGTCACTGGCATGACGGCCATGCCTTGGGATGCTGGCGAGAGACTCAGCATCACATTTTCTTGACTTCACACAGATCAGATTGGAGGAAACAACTCATTTTGCTTTGAACAGAATCCCAGATCTAAGCTTCATTGAGTTTATTGTTATTGAAATGACCAGATTTTCCTAAGAGAAACTCAAGACACTATTGGAAATTTGTCATGTTTTGTGACTTATTTCTATGAAAGTCTTGCATTGTCAAATTCAGTCACTGTCTCATATTTAGCTGCATTTACTGAAATGGGTAGAACTTCCGATGCCGACTGTCCCGACTCCCGCCACTGCTGTGTGTGTGGACCCCTGCGTCTCTGCTCGCCAAGATAGCGAGACCCCACCATGGCAAACATGGGGATTTTCATTCTTGCCTGTTCCCCTGCTTGGATTTTGTACACATTTAATCCTTCCTCTGTACTGAACTGCGTTAGAATTTTCTTGATTCCAAAGAGTATGTTGGAAGAGCAAGTTAACTTGCCCAACACTGAATACAGAGCGCAGGCATTCAATGAATTCTTCTTCAGTGAGTCTTGTGGAGAAACCCCAACCCATCCGAGAGGCCGCTCACTGTTCAAGAACTTATCTCCAAAATTCAGCATCCTTTGAAATTGATGAATCATTTTTGACACACAGACTAGCAGGGTCATCCTAGTCACCACTGGTGCCTATCCCCTTCTCCTCAGGGTAATTGAAGGAAAAAATGGGTGTTAAAAGGGCTCGATATGAATTTTTAATCATGATTGTTAAATGGGCACTCAGCTTTGTTTCTGATTATCCTGTATTTCACCATAGGATATCAGCTACTATAAAATCATTA